>NC_090989.1:241039145-241342175 GCF_041146395.1 Eulemur rufifrons
GTTAATTAGAATCAACAACCTTTGTTAATATAACAAAGTGACTATAATCAACAAGTTAGGGTATACTTTAAAATAACTAAAAGAATGGAACTGGTGCGTTCCTAACACAAAGAAATGTTAAATGCCTGAGGCGAAGGACACCTTAATTACCCTGATTTCACTAATTCACATTGTATGCCTGTATCAAAACATCACATGTACCCATAATTAAAAATTAAAAATTTTTTTTTAAAAAAGAGAAAGGCTTAGAGAAGTCAAGTACTGTGGTGTAGAGTTCCAGCTTGCCACCAACTGCCTGGCTATGAGATTTCAGGTGAGTCAAAAGCCTGTGACTCAGTTTCCTTAATCAGACATGGGTGGGTAGTATCTGTCCCCAGCTTTCCTTTCTTGGATGCTGTGAATAACACTCTTAAAAAAAAAAAAAAAGAATAAAACTATTCTAGAAATAAAAAGTATAAAAGCCAACATTTGAAACACAGGTAACAATGTTCATCTGTATATGTAACAAAATTTGGATAAAGACTGAAATATTTTTCAGGGAAATAATGCCCCACAATGGCTGTATTACCATAACTCATAACAATGTCACGGTATACATAATACAACAAGCTGAGGTATGTGCAAAGGTGAGTAGAAATGACCTAACGCCCACGCCCTAAACCACTGCACCACAGGGCTCCACGTGGTGCTGAGGAATGCTTCTGGTGTTCTTACAATGTAAAATGTGAAGCTATCATAGCCCATAACAAGGTACAGTCTCTTCTACAAATACAAGAGGTATTTTATCTACTCTCTTCCTTCACACAAACCCCATATCCTTTCTTCCATTGACTTGATTTCTGGAAAGCAGGTTTAAGGTGACAATGAAAGCAAAAGGTAGAAGTAAACTATGAGAACTGAAATAAAACCAAAAGTTTACAAAAAGAACTGATGCTGTTTCCTTGAGACCCAAACTATAGGCCACAAACCTGTTCATGAGCATTTCTACTACAATCCTTTCTGTTCCTTCAAAAGAAGGGGGCCTTTAAATAAGCACATTAAATAGCTCCTTCCATGGGCCTCTGGGACAAGGCCTCCATTGCTTTATTCCTGGCTGCTTGCCTTTCATATGAAGGCTTCCAGTTCCGGAAGCTTCTCTTCATGCAAACAGACCCACTTGAGTAATTCCTAAGCTAAGATGAGCAAAGACAAATTTCCATATGGAAACTCAACAATGGAGGATTGACAGCTTCAGATGGAGCCAGCCTGCTGCTGGCCTATTTCAGTAAAGAGGGTCAGGATTCCTTCTCCTCCATATGTTGGAGAGACAGCATAGCTCTTCTGAGCTAGGCACGTCAGAACAATATTGCTTTTCAAGGCAAAAGCCTGTTTCTGTACAGCCCAATGGAATCAGGAAGATAATCAATTAATATTCACAGAGCACTGATACACTGACTCACTGAACAAGCCTCTGTATTCTTTTGGAAGTGAGAAAGAATCACCCACTAGAAATCTATTTATTTTAAGACTTCAGGGTACCTGGGATAATGATGGGTAAACAGATAATGATGCTCAGTTTTGACCACCTCTAAAATGTTGAGCCCTATAAAATACAAAGATAGCTAGCGCAGAAGGACCCTGTCCAAAAAAGAACAAAAGACAAACCTGTAAATAAACCATTACAATGTAAGAACTACAATGTTAGAAGTACTGGCAAAGTGTGGAGGTAGCAGAAAGAAATGAGTCAGGGTCAGTTTCATAGGAGGTATTTAGAAGGGATTCCTAAAACTAAGCCTTGAAGAGTAAGTATGTTTGGCAAAAACTTATTTTTGATTCAGGAACCCAAAGTAAGAAGAGAGAGAACTGAGAATGAGCAAACTATTGCCAGCCCCACCAAAGCCAAGTTTTTCCTGATGAATTGTCTAAGACTAGTTTTTGGAATGGAACATAAATATACTTTTTTTCTAGTGATGAACTCATATTTCAGAGAGACAGCTAAGAGTTATTTAATCTCCCATTAAGATTTTTGGCCAAGTCCTGATTTAATTCCCCAGTGAGTGTCACAGGAGCCAACATTTTCCTATTTTCCTCAGGAACCTGAAGGATCTCAGACTGAGAACAACTTAAGAAACATCTAAAGTGATGGCCTCAAGTTCTATAATTATCTGATATACAGTTGGCCTTCTGCATCCGCGGATTCAGCCAACTGCTGATTGTGTACTATGTAGTTAGGCTACCATCTGTGGGTTGGTTGGAACCTGGGATAAGTAAGCAATAGTCCAGACTAAAAAACAAAATGGAGTCACTCATACTAAAATTCCATACGACAGTTTAAATCATGTGATAATGAGGGTCCCTCTTCCTTTAATTCCTTTGACAAAAAGTCACCTGAAGTAACCTGATGTTAACCAACCAGTTATTTTTCTATTGTTCTTTTCCCCTATTCTCACCTTACAAAGAAAGTGACTTGAATGATCAATCTACTTTTTGTTCTTTGTTTCTGCTTTCTTCAGCCCTTTTCTATCTATAAAACCATCTCCTCTGCTCAGCTCACTGGAACACTCATTCTACTTTATAAAATAAAGTGTTGCCCAATTCTAGAATGGCAAAGCCCAATTAAGATCTTTAGATTAGATTTGTTGTAATTTTGTCTTTTGACAATTTAAAAGGAGATATCCTAACACACACAATATATGCTATTAGGATTTCCTACCTATTACCAGACAGGAGGTTTAATAATAAATTATCATAACAATAGTTTCAATAAGCCCAAAAGGAAAGAGTGCAGACTGACCAAGATAATAGAAGAGGCATTAGAGTACTGTTTTCATTTTTTTTGAATCTAAGAAGAGTTTAAATGAGTGTATATTTATTTCTCAGGTAATAAACCTCTTTTGTTAGAGGGAGCACCCACACATCTGTCCTTGCCATTTACTTATGTCTATTGTTTCTTATACAAATTGTGAATTTAACACATTATCCTAACACCTATTAGAAGACTGTTTACATTCTAAAAACAAATCTTCCACCCTCTTACTCCAGTAGCCCAGCCTCATCTGTCTTCACTGATCTTAGAAGTGTACCTGACCACTCAGCTGCTAAGAACTAGAATTGACAAATGACAAGTGATGCTGGCTTCTCCAGGTGCAAAAAAGATATTGTGGAAAAGAAACAGACAACTAGAGGGCAAAAACTGTGAACCATTTCAGATTCCAAAAAGCTAAATGGTAATCCCATGCATGCCCAGTAACCCACATTGAGGCAATGATCAGAAATGCTCTGTGGCACACCATCAAGGAGACTCATCACATCACTGAAAATAATTACAATTGTTAAAAGTAGAAAATATATATGCACATAATTTTTTTAAATGACAGAACCAGCAAAACGTTAATACCACATTTCAAGTGTAAGATGCTCCAATGTAAAACTTAACATCACTTCATGCAATACTAAGAAGATAACACAGCCAGTAAAACTCTAACCTAGCACTGATTAACAGATCTACCCCACTTTTAGAGGTTAAAATATAGATCTTAAAAATCTATGAAATATAGTAGTCATATGATTACAGCTGATTAATTATTTGTAGGCACATGAACACGTAATAAGAGATTTGGCTGAAGATGGTGTGCACACAGGGGCAATCCAGTAAAGCTGGTCATGGGGAGAAATTCTATCAAATAAAGTTTTATTTTCCTACTGATGTCACTATATTTTCCATTTAGGTCTATTCGAAATTTTCATGAAAAAGTTATTACACGAGAACTCTAATACATACTTCACCACGTTATTTTTTTAACTCTTTGCTCTTCTTTTTCTAACACAATAGTTGTTCTACCATCTTTACACTATGCTGCTGTACTGGAGAAAGTTCTCCATTGCTTAATTTTCCCTCAACTGCCACACTCAACTGTCTGCAGTTTCTAGAACCAGAAAGGTTTCTATCCTTTCAGTTTTAACGCCATCAACACAGTGAGTACTACTCACCCACCTGGGAAAAACATCCTCATCTTTAAAAACTTAACCCAAAAATTACTCCTTTCCCCATTAAGATTTATCTTCCTCCTAAGGTCCCCCCAAATTACCAATTTCTCCTCTGAATCCCATATATATGCAACATTTTGTTGTACTTGAAATTTGTTTTTTCTGTTGTTCCTATTAGTCTGTAACCTGTAAAATCTGTCGAAAGAACTGCCCCCCCATCCCCCCAGGCTTGGCATTACCACTGCTGAATATGGTACGGAACCCAAAGTATTCAAAACATCTGATGAAATACTGAAAACAAATTGTGAACATAAGAACAACATGACCCAGAGAACAATAATTATATAATTGTACCCACATCTTGAATGTAGTTAAATATTTTCAAAAGATAAGCAGTATGACAAAGGTCATTGAAAATATAACTCAAATTTATATAAGTCCCCTGTTACAAAATCTATAATTATATTTCTTAATCAGATTTTAAAGCAAGAGTATATTCAAGTCTCAGTTAATGATTTGATTTTACATATAAAATATATGTTGTATTTAAATTTCCTTTAATTGGTAAAAATCTCTTAGGGAAGTGTAAATCCCACAAATGATTTTAAGACAGTTTTTAGCTAACAGGCTACTAGAATTGATTTTTACATATGAAAACCTAAACAATACATCTTATTTTCAAATTGGTCATTTACTGTGATATACACCCATTTATTTATTTCTCATGTGCTCCAAACATAAGAAGCCATGAAATGTCACTACCATAATAATATAGTACAGAACACTAAGACTACACATTTAAAATCAATCACATAGAAAAAGACGCACAGTATTTTGCTAGTTTTAAAATAAGTTACTATATTTTCTGGTTTAAATTATCCCATTTTTATAAAAGAATATATATACAACGTGTGTGTGTGTGTGTGTGTGTGTGTGTAGAGTGATTAAATATGTAAAGACTGGAAGGCTACAAAACAAATAGCAATTGCCCACTGGAAGTGGGATTGGGAAATAGGAGAGGTTTTTACACTTTTAAAATTATAAATAAAACAGTATCATTAATTGTAACAGGGTTGAGCAAACAGACTTCATGTGGTCTAAAACTTGTACTATATATGTTAACAGCACTTCTTGACCAATTGTCAAAATAATGATAAGAATGGAAGTGCACATACAGATGCATATATCATATTAGTTTCATCCCTGAAGTAACACTTCGCTCAAATACAAGTCTGGGTCAAATCATACATTTGCTGACATGCATTTCTGTCTGCCATCAGTTATATTCAAGTGTTGGCCTCTGCTTTTTTGTGTTTGCCAAAACGGTACCATTGAACTCTTGCATGCTTTCAATAAGAATGACCACTAATACCACCATAATTCAAACTTGTTCTGAAAATCCTGGTGATTATAATAAAGACAAGAGGCATACATATTTACTTGTAGAAGATTACTAACCAGAAAAAAAACAATGAAAGTGCACTAAAAAGCTATTAGAACCAGAGAGATTTCCAGAAACAAGGTAATATACAAAAATATATAGCTTTTCCTACATGGCAGCAATAAACTACTTTCTGAAATAACTACTTCCAAAATTGAACAGAACAAAAGGCCCCATTTATAAAAGCAACAAAAACTCAACGAACTCAAGAAACACAGATTACCTATAAAGTTATATAACTTTACTGAGAGACATATAAAATAAGACTTGAATAAATAAAAAGATACAGCATGCAATTAGATTGAGAACATACAATATCACAAAAAGGTTAATTTTCCATAAATCAATCCATGCCTTTAACACACAATTCCAATGAATATCCTTTCCCCTATAGGCTAACATCAGCATAAAATGATCTTGATAATTAATTAGAGAAATAGGGAAGGCATACTAACCGGCAACTCTTCAAAAAAAAAAAGAAAAAAGAAGAGCTTCTAGTAATACATGAAATGGTATTCCACCTCACAATTTTCTAAAACACTGGCAAAGATTTTAAAATAAGATAAGGTCAGGCTCATACAATGCAAATCAGTACTACCTCTTTGTAAGGCACATGGCAACAAATATTTCTACTCATTCTCCAAGGGCCAGCTCCCGGCTGACCTCTAGGAGACCTTAAACTGTCAGGCAGAGCTGTTCTGCAGTATTGTGTCATCACTGTGTTGGAGCCCTGTTCACTCACTCTTTCAGTGGACGTCTACACCTCCATCACCTTGTTTATTCCCCAAAGGCAAAAAACATAAGTTTTATTATCTTGGTATCAGTACTTGCTGATTAACAGAAAATTATAATAGAAAGGAATCTGGGAAGAAATAAAAACCCACTTAACTACTCATGACATTATATAATAACAACAAAACCACTTCCACTTCAGAAATGTTACAGAAATGCATTTGCAGTGATCGACTGTTGTGTGTTGAGATAACAAAATGTAATTAATTAATCAAACTATGAAAAAACAAATTATACACATATTCACCTATGTTTATCACCTAGAATTATGGCAGAAAGGGCATTAACTGAAAAGGTTCTGGAGCTGATGCATAAAAGTTGCAAAGCAGAGCTAGTTAATACTAAAAGATTTCTCACCTCATCTTTATTTCTTCTCCTGGTCTGCTAAGTATACGGAGGAGAAAAGGGTAAAAGTGCTCCTTGTGAAGCCATGGTCTCTGTTAACCTTTAATTCTGACTATTCAAAGCTAAAATCTTGCATCTGTCTAGCAAAACCATAGGACCTTAATTACTGGGATGAAATTCTGTTTATGCCCAACATATCACTCAGTTGCTTACAAAATGAATGAACAAATGCAGCTAGAAATCTACCTTTGGAGAAGCTTGTGGCCACTTCCAGGAGAATAACCTAACCTGCTTTCAACTCAAGCCGTGCTTTCCCATACCAAAACCCAGAAAATTGTTTTACATTCCCTAATCAGTACTATTCACCACTTTCCCACAACAAGAAAGATAACCATTTGCCTCATTCTAAGAGAACAATCTATACCAATAATTTAGCTATCAGGCAGAGTATTCATAATCCAAATGGCGTAATTTATGAACAACTCACTCTTATCAAACTAATTCCAAAGCAATCCTGTGGCATGTGAGACATATCTGTGTCAAAAATAAAGGCATTAGCAGTCTAAAGAAAACAAGGAATTAATCCCACTGAATTCTAGTAGCCACAGACGAAACAATCAAGATGGGAAGTAAAATGATCTGAAGAAAAGCCAAATTGAAACTATATATATGTATTTGAGAGAGATAAATATCAGTAAAACCCATAACTCAAAGTTCAAAGCTTTTTTTCTTCAATGGCATAGCACCCTATTTAAAGACATGTATTATTCATATATTCCTAGTGTTCAAATCCGCACACAAAAAAATAATCCAAGTACACAAGGCAGGCAAGGTTATTTATTAATTCCTTAGGTAATAAATTAAATCTGATACCTGTAAATCAAGTCTTCCTCCTGACCCCTAGGCCACACCCCCCACTCAGGCCTTGAAGGACAAGTGCTTTTTTAAGGTAAACATTACAAAAGCAAATCAGTTAAGACAAATTCATAGAGACAAAAAGTAGAATAGTGGTTGCCAGGAGCCAGAGGGAGGGAGGAATGGGAAGTTATTATTTAACAAGTACAGACTTTCAGTCTGGGTTGATGAAAACGTTCTGAAGATGGATAGTAATGATGGATATACAACGAAGTGAATGTACTTAATATCACTGAACTGTACACTTAAAAATGGTGAAAATGGTAAATTTAATGTTATATATATTTTACAATGAAAAAGAAAAAATTAGTAAGACTGCTAATACAAACTGAATGATCTATACCAGTAGAAAAAGACTAAAATGTGTCAATAATTTAGAAAACTTTAAATAAAGAGTGCTAATCATTTCCCTGCTTATAGACTAATAATGTCAGCAAGAATGACAACTTTCTCAACAGATTATTAATAAACAAATATACTGTAAACTTATTCTAACATGAATACCTCTTCAAAAATAGTTAAGAAAAAGTAATACATTGAACTGATTCTTTCAAAGAGCTTCTAAAAGATTTGCTCTCTAGAAATGAAATTTAGTAAAGAAGGTTCAAATTCAGTTTAAAAGTGGTTAAATGAACAAATTCCCAGTTTTCCATGACAGAAATTGTACTGCCAGATGAGTCTATAAAACTTACAAAAAGATAAAATAAACGGTCAGTGGACACTGTTGATCCCAGATTTAGATAGAAAGGCATTCTTGAAAGGACTAACCATGTGAATGCCCAGCCAGCCCTCAACGAAATTCAAAGGCAGCAAGGTAAGAAAAGCCTCTTGACAAAAAGTGTTTAAACTGCTTCATACAAAAGAGTCATTTCATTTTATGCTATCTTCTCGGGTGGGAAGAGAGATATATTTTTGGACAACATCTAAGCATTGGAAAAAGCAAGAAAGATTCCAAGATACCATTTATGAACAAAAAGGAAGTAACAAAGTAAACGTTATTCCACAAAGCATAATATGTTAAACAAACTCCTCATTTCTTCTGGCTTAACTAAGAACGGGAGTGAGAGGGTAGGGAGATGGGAGGTTGAGCAAGCCAACTAAATGGAAAGAATATAGGAAAAATACATTTTACAAAATTATTTCAATGAAAGGGTCCCTGCTCAAATAGATTTTCATATCTACTGAGGCAGGCCTACGTAAATATCCTACAAACACCATCATTAGAAGCTTAACACCTTTTCAAAGATACTGGTATCTTAAAGGTGAAGATTTATATTCTCTTTCTTGGCAGGTCTCTGATAGGTCTAACGAGAGTATTAAAGGAAGACCAAGTCTGACTTGTTGATCAGGAAAATGTCCCAAAATGGTAAAGGGAACCCTGGATGACCATCACCTTGCCGTTGCTTTGGCGAATAGGTGCAGTAGTTACCTATTTGCCGCAGTTACCTAAAGAGGGTGATGGGGCACTCCGTCTGCCGGGGCAGTTGGCCAGCTTCATACTCAGCCATCACAATATAAAGTAATTACAACCTATCTTCCAATACAAGTTACAGAAGAAATGGCTGAGTACATAAAAGACCAAGAAATCCTGAAAAAGCATACAGCAAAAAACTTCAAAGTCTGTGTTCCAATGACAATAAGTCTTGTAACAACTTCCTATTGCAAAGGGCAAGCTATTTTACCTTTGCAATTTGATGAATATCAAAAGTAGTGAAAAAGGTAAGGGGAAACTAAATGTTGTAATTAATCTTTCCAAGCAGATGCCAGAGATACTAAATAAAAACCCTGGACTACTCTTACTGAGTCAGAGAAAGAAAATGAATGAAACTGAAAGAGAAATTACATTCATGCTAACAATCCACAGCAGGTGCTCAAATAAATACATGGCAAACTGTAAGATGCTAAGGATACAAAAGGGGAAGAAATGGTGCCTATCTTCAAGGAATTTACAATTTACTCTCATCCCTGCCAGTCACCTCCATAACTATTCACCATCATTTATTGAGCACCATGACAGGCAGAATTCTAAAGGTGTCCCTCAAGATTCCTGTCCTATTGTTATTCAATCAAACACTACTCTGGAGTTTCACTGCTGTGCAGACATTCTGCAAATATAATTAAGGTTACTAATCAACCGACCATAGGATATGGAGATTATCCTGGATTATCCAGATGGTCCCAATCTAATCACATAAGACTTTAAAAGTGTAGAACTTTTCTACAGCTACAAAGAGATGTGGTACAAGAGGGAAGTCAGAGAGATCCTAGCATGAGAAGAATATGTTATGCCATTGCTGGCTTTGAAATGGAAGGGCCCACATGCAAGGACAGCAGAGAGGCCTCTAGTTGCTAAGGGCTGGCCCAGCTGACAGTCCACAAAGAAATAAGGGATCTCAGCCCTTCAGCCACAAGGAACCAGATTCTGCCAACAACCTGAATGAATCCGGGAGCAGATTCTTCCCAGAGCCCAGCTGGCCATACCTAGATTTCAGCCTCATGAAACCCAGAGCAAAGAAACCAGTTGAGCCAATCCCAGCTTGTGACCCACAAAACCGTAAGAAAAGTTTTGTTTTAAGCCATTAAATTTGTGTTAATTTCCTATGGCAGCAACAGAAAATTAATGCAAAGACTTACTATAGGAAAGTGTTTGGACATAGTAACCCATTTAATTCTCACAACCCTGAAAAGTTATGGCCCACCTTTTTACACATGAGGAAACCTAGGAATAGAGAGGTTAAATAAGTAGCATAAGAATATACACGTAGGCATCAGTAATGACCAAAGCAGTTGACTTATAGTCAAGAAAGCTAATTGGCCCATATAACACAAGTTAAAAACTATAGTGGAATGTGACTAAATTTCACTTAACAAAAAAAAAGACTTCTTTTTAAAGGTCACAAAGTAAAGTAAGAAGAAATTTTAAATAAAATAGTTTAAAATGAAAAGGTTCTCTAAATCAGAGGGGTACTTTTTTTTAATGCCCTTATGTGAGAATGTACACAGTCAATCTGAACAGGAAAAACTACATTACTAAAAATAAATACAAACCTATGTAACTACCTCTTTCTACACATTCAAAAATTAAGATAGATTCTGAGTCAATCAAAGGTTAAGTTTTAATGTAAACTCAGTTTTATTTTTATCCACAAATCCATCTTAAATATGGTATTTTAAGAAAAAAGTTAAAATGATTAAAAAAAAAAGTGAGAGTTTTTTTTAAAAAAAGAGAAAAAAACAAGGAATTAGAATTGATTACACAGTACCACACTGTTTAGGGCACATATCCCTGCTTGAGGAAACAGAAAATTACAGATAGAGGGAATGATAATAAAGAAAGAAATCGAAGGAAAAACACAAGTCAAAACTGAAATCTAATATTTATTTTATGAGAAAGATAGACAAACATCCAGTAAATCACCTACAATGGCTATGGAAGATGAATAAAATATATTTCCGAATCCTCAAAGAGTTACTGCTAAAAACTTACAAAATTTATAAAGAATTTGAGTTTCTGTTCTTTAGAAGAGATTCAGTCAAAAATGAAGTCATAAGTCAACACTTGTGAGACTCCAAAACAGTAAGCAGCAAAAAGTACAAATAGGACAAATAATTGGGGAGAAATCATAGAGAAAATCTTTAAATAATGACCTATACACCTGAAGCTTTTTGAACCAATAGTACTTTACACTCACATTGATGTTTTCTTGTGTGACTTTTCTCCATGAAGTGTTGATTTCCAGAGTACAGTACAAAGATTGGGGAATACAGAAGGTCCTGGATTGATGGATATCATGATATGACATACATAATTTCTTCTCAAATAAACCAACCTTGGATTTCCAACCTGTAATGTGAATTTATGCTGCTAAATGAACACTCATTTAATGTCTTATGTATGGATAGTGTACTCATGTCATTTTTAGGTTTAGTAACAAAAGATTTTAAAAATAACCTATTTAGGAAAAAAGGAGAAACTATTCCTAGCCTAAGAAATTTAAAAGAAAAGTTTAAATCTAGCTCTAGTTAACATTTTCAGTACTAATGTCCTATTTTTAAAATCTCCATCTTTGTCTTTATGAATTATGCATATGCACTGACATCAATCATTAATTTGCAGGTGTTCCTAACGTAAATTGCATACACCTATTTAGATTTTTTCAAAGGCTAGCAGCATACTAATTATAATCTAGAAAGTGAAGGCACCTAGATCTTTTTAATGTGTAAACTCTGCAAAACTGAACGGTCTAGGAAAGGATCTCACAGATAGTTTTGGTCATGTTCTAGTTCTTAATTTGGATGGTAGTTTCATGGATGTTCATTTTATTGTTTTGCTCTATAGCTTACATATTACATGTATTCTCTTCTGTGTACCAAGTGTTGTGATTTAAAATGAACTGAACAAGTGGTATAATTTCTTCAAAATACAGTTATAAACATAAAAACAAAATTAAGAAAATAGCACTTTTTCCCCACACACATTAATTCCACTTAGTTAAATTTCCCACATACATTAAAATGTACCTAAACGTACTAGATTTAATAGAAAAAAATATTCTTTACAGAAGAGCACAAAATAGTTACAATCAAGAGAAATTAGAATCTACTTAAAAGCTAAAATCTCTAAATTTCTAAACTAAATTAAGAACTTTAATAAGTAAAATACATAGAGAAAACATAGCTTATAGATCTGATCTTGAAAACCTTTATTCTAGCTACAAATTTACTGCCATAAGACTCTAGGGCAAACTAAAATGCTGAAAGCAATTAGAAGTTTAGGGTTGTTTAGGTTGGATTCATGAACTATCCAATTGATTGTCTTACCTCTAAAAATTGGCCACAATACATATCACAAATCAGTCTACAGATCTGTCATATGCACTAGTTTCTAATTTTTTCTCCTACAGGTGTCATTCTCATTTCCAATTTTTTTTCTATTTGCTTACTGAATCACAACTACTTCAATACTTTTGCCGTAAATAAAATCCAGAGGGTTAGAAGTTAAACATTACAAACTCATTCTTATTATTAGAAACTTTAAGTATCCTCCTCGTTATTAGGGAAATATTGCTTAAAGATATTCACCACATAAACAACTCATATTTCTCCAGAAAGCATTCTACCTATCACAATTTATCAAAGAACAAATTCCAAGCCTTTTCAAATAGGTGTTTAAAATATGTGAAAGATAGAATCAGGTTAATCTGACCTGTCCAATGCCAGCATAGCTTTAACACCTTGTCATAACATTCTTATCTTTTAACACTCAGAAAGAGTTAGTATTTCTTTATAAATAGTCCCTCAACTTCACAGATAAGCTTTTAAGGAAAGATTTCCTATAAGAATATGAATTTCAGTTCTGGTAAACTGTCTTAAAGAGAAAATTCTGACCAAACAAGCACCACACACAGATATTCCTTAGTATTATTTATCACAGAAAGACATAAAGTATACACTTAAATATCCAATAAGAAAAAATGATTACCTAAATGGTGTTCCTTTTATAAATGGAATATTATGAAGACATCAAAAATAATGTTCATCAAAAATGGTACATGGGAAATACCTTGTTACAGAAAGTGTGAATAGGATAAATACAATTTTTAAAAATGGAAAAATATTAGAAAATTACACTAGTTTTTTATATTATTATCTTTCCCTAAGTGGTACATATACAATGCACATGCATAATTTTTTTTAAATCTGGAACACCACAGTTATTTTCCTACTGCTCACACTTTAAAATATGCTACTACCATTTTAAAACCTAGTCCCCATGAAGCACATACCTCCTTCCTCACTTTTCTGGAAAGTGTAAATTTCCAACATACTCAACCATCCTGTCCTAAACACAGATGAAAAATTCTCAGATAGAAACTAATAGCTTTGATCTTTTGGAAGATGTATTCATTTCCCAAGTGTTTATTTATTATCCTGGATGACAAAGTCAACTCAAAGACTATTAAAGTATCGTTGTTAAAAATAAATTTGACTATCAATTATTAATATCATTACAGCAAATAAACACAATTTGGCTTCCAGGATCCCTGGGAATTCTGTCACCCATCTGTGTCAGGATCCTAAGGAACCTTCACCATTGCTGAATGATTTCTGTGGTCCATCATATCACTCTACAGAGATATAGCCATTTGGTTACATTTTTCACCATTCTTCAGGGGAGATCAGATTTAGGCACTAATTCAGAAAATTTTAAAGTTCATTTGCTGTCTTTTGTTTTTAACCCTCAATTTCACTATAACGGGTCAATTTAAAATTAGGAAATGAACTTATAAGAAATAAGCAAATAATTCCTTAAAGTCTTTGAATTTTCTCTCTCTAAACATTTTTTACTTAACCTCAAATTCATACTGCAATGATATTTTCCAGATATAATCTAATTCCTTGAAGTTTTCTTTGAAAATATTCAAAACCAATCTATTTTAACAGCACTTGGTGCCATTTTACCAATATTTTCAGGCTGCCCACTTTAAAAGTTCACTCAAAATGGTGACAGTTAAAAAATATCTTCAAATTAGTCTCTATTTTCATCTCTGAAACAGAGTAGTATCCTTACCATGGATATTTCCTCAATATTGGAATATTGTTCAAAATTACTCACATTAACCCTGAGTTTGTTATTTTAATATTCACAAGTGATTCATTTAATTTTATATATATTAACACTGAAAGAAAAAGCTGTTATTAATTTTACAGATAATTAATTTTACAGATACCAAATGGATGTATATGGGGAAAAGAGTAAGCCCATAATCGTACTCCACATATATACAAGATGATTTATTTTCCTCTCAGGATAATCTGCATCTGGATGAGAGACTGGCTTTTAAATTAAACTACTTTCATAATGTAATACATTTATAGCAAGTTGAATGGGAAATGCCTGTACCTCACTCCTGCCTTAATTTAATGGGAGTCTACCACTATCTTTTTACCCTCCAGACAAAAACTGGGCTTTCATTAAGATAATCATTCTTCTCTCTTTCCATCATACTTACTAGAAAATGTTGAATACTATGGGCAACCACACCAAAAATGACACTCAGAAAAGCCTACCCTGTTGCTTCTCTGTGTGATCCACAAATTAGTGACATCAGTATCATCTGGGAGCTTGTTGAAACTACAAAATCTCAGACCCCACCCTAGACCTACTGAATCGTAATCTCCATTTAAACAAGATGTTCCGGGTCAGGTCGTCTGTCTGCACATTCAAGCTTGAGAAGCACTAGTCTAGAAGTTAAGGTGGAAGGCAGCATGTTATACTATCTGCTGCTTAGGCATTCTAAGTTGCAGAAAGCTGCAGAAAACCTATCATTGGCAATGAATAAGTCATTCCTCGAGATTGTTGGTAAATCTTTTAATTAAATCAGGCCTTTCCACAAAGATAAAAAACATGCATGTGACTGATACTCTGTGCCTATTAACAGCACTTTCACTGCATGGCCAGAACTGGATATTTTTTAATAACATGCTGAAAATAGGTACATCTGTTCTCCATTCTCCATTAAGAAAGCATTCTTGCTAAAAAATTTTCTTCTCCTTTCTCAACCCTAAGATGGGTCTTGCGGATGAAATCTATTTTTAATTGTTCCAAGTTTAAAATGTTTTAAAGAACCTTAATATAAGAATCCTAACTGACTAATATTAGGAAGCATTTGCATTAAAAATTAATTAAATATGCTTGTTTGAGATAAATATATAGCCCCTATCATAGTCCCTGGGCTCATAGATAGCCAGTATGTTATACCTGTAACAAAAGGTCCTCAGATTTTCAAGAAGGATTTTCATAAAAGAATTATCAACAGCAGGCTCCCGGGAATTTGTAATACAATTTGACTCCCAAAAGTACAATTTACACAACTTTCCAGAGATATGTCCAATATGTAACACGGTACACCTGTACTGACCTGTGCACAGTCTACAAATTTTTAAACAAGACGCTTTCTATAAGGATTTCCAACTATAATCTACCACAAAAGTGCTCTGGGAATAACTTTATCCCTCTACAATCATAGCCTTGTTCTAAACAGAGCCCTTAAGTAAATTAAGTCTGTAGAAAAACACATTTTTTTGTTTGTAAAGAAAGAAACATTTCCTGAATGCCAGGGAATGTTTCCTTTAGAAACTGTTTATGTTACTGTGTTGAAAAGGTGTTTATGTTGCTATAAACACCTTCCTTGTAAGAAGGGATACAGAGTCTCCCCATTGTTTATATTGTAATCAGCCCTGATTCTGGAAAAATCTACCCTTATTCCTCATGCCTGGACTAACCTTCACTCCATTCTATCCCAATTAGATCACTCCCAGTGATATTCTGTATGTGTTTAGCATAATCAACCCAGCACATGAGACTAGGGTCATAATAAGTACCACAAAAAAAATTTTTTTAAGTATTACAATTACTAAGCTCAGTAATTAGCAAGATATGGTGATTTGTGCTGTATCAAATTAGTAAAGCTGAAGCTACTTTTCTCAGAATCTGCCCTGCATGATTCCAGGTTAAAGTTGATCAAAAATAGAATTTGCACAGATATGGAAGCCAAAAACCATCATGATTAATATAGTGACAAACACTATGCTGGTGGATTCAAGTTTATCTTTGCTCTTCTCAGATCCCAGTCCAAATTCCCAAGCTGTCCTTATAAATGAACAGGGATTCTAGGCCCAACAGACCCACAGAGGTGGTAGGTACATTGAGACATAGCAGCTTCCCATAGACTCTCCCCCATGAGCCTTGTCTCATGTTTGGCTTCTCAGACAAATTGGAGACTCTACTGATCCTCCAACCTCCCTCGTGGATTTTTACTTGCCAAGGTTCTATCATAAATGCTTAAGGTTTAATTTTTATCCCTTACTCCATAACTCATAGTTCTTTTTCCACGAATAAACCCCAAGTGATTCTCAAGACTTGGTTTACTTGCTGGTTCTAGATTTAAATGGTTTCCTGGCGTTAAAAAACATGCTGTATCCAACAATAAATGGCAAAGCAAACTTCACCTTCTGATACTTAGCTGATGATAGATGGTAGAACAGGGCCTGAGGTCTAAGTCCCTTCCCTGATTTAACCCTACATTTTCTCTATATAACTTTTTAATTTTCTTTCTGTTCTATTATTAAAATATAATTGACAAAAAAATCACATATTTAAAGTGATATACTCACTTCTATGATGAGGGTTAATAACAATGAAAAAAATTAATAAGTCAAAAAAACAAACAAAAAAGATAAAGTGATAAAATTTGATCTGTATATATAAATATACACCCAGGAAACCATCTCCTCAGCCAAGATAATGAACATATCCATCAACTCTAAAAGTTTCTTTCTTGTCTTTTGTAATCCTTTCCCCTCTCTGCTCTGCAACTCCCATTTTTGGGCAACCATAATCTGCTTCCTGTCCCGATAATTACTCTGCATTTTCTAGAATTTTATATATACGGAATCATACAATGTATACTCTTTTTATGAAGGGAGAGGGATTTCGATTCTCTTACTAAATGTAATTATTTAATTATTTTGAGCAGTGGTCCCCAACCTTTTTGGCACCAGGAACCAGTTTCATGGAAGACAATTTTTCCACAGACCGGAGTTGAGGGATGGTTTCTGGATGATTCAAGCACATTACATTTATTGTGCGGGCAAACCTCTCTGCTAATGATAATCTGTATTTGTAGCCTGTCCCCAGTACTAGCAACACAGTCTAAGCTCCACCTCAGATCATCAGGCATTAAATAAAGCTCTTATGAACTTATGTAAGTGTGAAAGTCTTTGTATAGACATATGCTTTCAATTCTCTTAGGTAAATACCTACAAGCAGAATGACCAGATAGGTGCATGCTTCATGTTTTAAGAAACTGAAAAAACTCTCTTCTGAAGTTATTATATCATTTTAAGTGTCCATCAGCTACATATGAGAGTTCTAGTTGTTCTACATCCTTACCAATATTTGGTATGGTCAGTCTTATAAATTTTAGCCATGCTAATGAGTATGTAATACTATCCCCTGATAATTTTAATTTGCATTTTCCTAATGACTAATGATACTGACCATCTTTTCATGTGCTTATTTGATAATCTGTATATCTCCTTTGATACGGTGTCCATTCAAATCTTTTATACATTTTTAATTGAATTGTCTTACTGAGTTGTAGGTTATTTTTATGTTCTAGATTCAAGTCCTTTGTCAGATATATGTTTAACAAATATTTTCTCCCAGGATGTAGCTTATTTTTTCATTTTCATAACTTTTGAAGAACAAAATTTTTTCATTTTTTCTATCTAACTTTAGGAACTAAAGTTTAGTACCTCAGTTTTAATGTATTAGTTTCTTAGGGCTGCTGTAACAAACTGGCAGAAACTGAGTGGCCTAAAACAATAGAAATTTAACCATTCATGCTAGATGTCTAAAATCAAAGTGTTAGTAGGGCCATGCTCTCTCCAAAAGCTCTAGAAAAGAATGCTTTCTTGACTCTCCCAGTTTCTGGTAGTTTCCACCCATCTTTGGCATTTCTTAGTAGGGGGAGCATAACTCTAATCTTTACCTACATCTTCTCCTGGCCTTGTTCACAGTGTGTCTCTGTATCTTCATACAGCCTCCTTATAAAGACACCGCCAGTCACTGCTTTTAAGGCCCACCCTAATCCACCATGACCTCATCCTAATTTGATCACATCTGCAAAAGACCCTATTTCTAAATAAGGTCATTTTCAAAATGATCTAGGGTTAGGACTTCAACATATATTTGCGGGGGACACAAGTCAACCTACAACAGGCACTTATAATATTTTTTAAAAGCCCATTCATTGTAGGCAAAGGGAAAAGCATTAGCAAAAATCCTATGGTATACAGAATGTGTGGCCTGATAGGGAACCACAAGAGAAATTGACCTGAAGTATGGTTCCAGGTACCTGGCTATTTATGGCTGACCATGAGGCTGCAAAGGTAGGCAAATGCCACTCTGTGATGTTCCTTACATAACACTGTCAGGAGTTGAACTGTACAGGCAACAGAGACCCACCAAGTATTTCTTAAAGGTAGAAAAACTTACAGACAACATGATCTTATACGATTGCCCCTCTGTATCTGTGGGTTCTGTATCTATGGATTCAATCAACTTTGGATCAGAAAAAAAATTGCATCTGTACTAAACATGTGCAGACTTTATTCCTTGTCATTAATCCCTAAACAATACATTATAACAACTATTTATATAGCATTTACATTGTATTAGGTGTTATAAGTAATCAAGAGATGATCTGAAGTATAAAAGAGAATGTGGGTACGTTATATGAAAATCTCACACCATTTTATATCAGAGACTTGAGCAACCACGAATTTTGGTATCCACAGGAAGTCCTAAAACCAATCCCCCATGGATACCAAGGGACAACTATACATAGAAAACCCTAAAGTCTCCACAAAAAACTGTTAGAACTAATAGATGAATTCAGTAAAGTTTTTGGAAACAAAATCAACGTTTAAAAATCAGTATTTCTAAACACTTAACAATGAACTGTCTGAAAGAGAAATTAAGAAACAAACCCATTCACAATAGCTAGCAACAACAAAAAATAGAATACTTAGGAACAAATTTAAAACAAAGAGGTCAAAGAACTATGCACTGAAAACTATAAAACACTGATGAAAGATATCAAAGATGACAAATAAAGGGAAAGATTTCCTATGTTCATGGATGGGAAGAATTAATAGTGTCAAAGTGTCCACCATACTACCAAAAGAGATTTACAGATTCAGTGCAATATCAATCAAAACCCCAATGACATTTTCACAAAAATATAGAAAACAATTCTAAAATTTGTATGGAACCACAAAAGACCCCATGTAGCCAAAGCAATCTTGAACAAAAAGAACAAAGCTCGAGGCATCATACTACCTAAGTTCAAAATATACTACAAAGCTACAGTAATCAATACAGCATGCTACTGGTATCAACAAAAAAAGACACAAAGACTGACTGAGTGCCATGGCTCATGCCTGTAATCCCAGCACTTTTAAGAGGCCGAGGGGGGAGGATTGCTTGAGGCCAGGAGTTCAAGACCAGCCTGGGTTAAATAGTGGGACCTCATTTCTACAGAAAATTAAAAGAATAGTACTAGCTACTTGGGAAGCTGAGGCAGGAGGACTGCTTGAGCCCAGGAATTTGAGGTTGCAGTGAGCTATGACAACACCACTGCACTCTAGCCCAGATGATAGAGCGAGACCTTGTCTCTAAATAAATAAATAAGAGTATGGAGGTTCCTCAAAAAATTAAATTACTGATCTAGCAATCCCACTACTTGGTATATATTCAAAGGAAATGAAATTAGTATTTCGAAAAGATATCTGTACTCCCATGTTCACTGCAGTACCAGTTACAACAGCCAAGAAGAGATGAAAGGACAAAGAAAATGTAGCATATGTACCCAGTGGAATACTATTTAGCCTTTAAAAAGGAGATCCTGTCATTTCTTACAACATGGATGAACCTGGAGGTCATTATGTTAAGTCAAATAGGCCAGACACAGGAAGACAAATACTGCATGATCTCATTTGCATGTGGAATCCAAAAAGTTGAACTCGGATCCAAAAAATAGAATGGTGGTTGCAGGGAGGGGCAGGGAACATTGGGAAAGAGTTGAAAGGATATAAAATTCCAGTTAGTAGGAGGAGTAAGTTCAAGAAATCTATTGTATAACATGATGACTATAGTTAGTAACAATGTATTGTATTTTTAAAATCACCAAGAGTAGGTTTTAAGTGTTCTCGCCACACAAAAAACAACATATTTCTCCAAACATTATGGTGTACACCATATATATGTACAATTTATATTTGTCAATTTTAAAAAATTAATTTTTTTAAAGTAGAAAAACTCAATGAGACCCATGTTTTCAGAATGGTAATTGGCCATGATGAGAAAATGGTTTGAGAAAAGGGAGCCTGAAAGTAGGAATACTAGTAAGCTCAGGTGAAAGAAAAGGAGGGCCCAGAATAAGGGCAATGGAGATGAAGAGAACAACACCGACGTAAAAGCATCCAATTTGGTGACTGATAGCTTGAACCAGAACTGGGGGTAGCGGGGAGGAGTAATCAAAGCATCCTGTCAGAATGAGAATCTACAGAAGTTGGTGAGGAGCCTGTGTCAAAGTCAAATAGATCAAAGGCTAAGAGAGGAAATAAACCAAGACGACAGTGATTTTAAACTTACCTTCTGCAAGAAGCTTGGTTAATTATAGAACATCATCCATAAATGGCATACTAAGTGACAGAGTCTGACCTAAACACATAATCACAAACTCAAGTAGTGCGACTTTTCATCCTGGGATCAGCTTATTCACCATATTACAAACTTTTTTTTTCCTCCAACAAAATTGGAATGTAGAAACCAGGGGCCTGAGATGTCATGGAACAAGAAACGTTAAAAACAAAGTCATAAAGAGGAATGAGAGAATAAAAATGGAATCTGTACAAAGTACACATATATAACAGCAAAAATAACAAACTGGCAGAGGGTAAGAATTCAAAGAGGCTAGCCTATAAGTTCTAAAATAAAAACGTTCTTATTACAGCAACTCCTCATTCATCCTTACCTTGGCTGCATTGTCTCCTATGCCTCACTTGAAGATGTCTGAAAGGTCTGTGATGACATGCATTTCTCTTATTACACACAAGAAATGGGCTTGTTTGTACCAACAGCTGGTGGGTTTTTTCTCTTCCCCTTTGCTTTTATAGCCTCACCTTGGAAGGCTTATGTTACAGGTTACCAGTAGGCCTGGTATGTAACATTAGAATATCTCCAAGTATTAACTGTTCACACTATTAAATAGCTACTAGCATTAGATACCCCGTAAGTCTGAGCCCAGCTCAGCCATTCTTCAGCTGTTTTTATGTGAGCTGAAATGTCTTTCAAGGTACATCACATTCCCAAAGATGGTAAAGAAAACCTGCATTCCTGTCTTTTGGTCTCTGAAGAACAAGGGACAGTGGTCCCTGACAGTGGTCAGTGTTCAAAAGTCACCAGCCCTGCTTGTGCTAGAGAGGTGGCTGGTTAGCATTCTGGGGCTACTGGTTAGGCTGCTAGCTCTCCCCTGCCTCTGCAGCTTCTCCATCCTGCATACAGTTTCCAGAGCCATAATAACCACCAAGTAAATGCCTTTTTCTTTTTTTTTTTTTTTACCTTTTAAATATTAAACAACCATACAAAGCCAGTCTTCAGTGAAACATGCTGTTGGTACAAGGATACAGATTTCTGGCTTTGACTCATTTCCAGTTATTATGCATTCCAAATCACATGCCAAAATTTTAATGAACTTTCAAATTTACATTTATGAAAACAGACCTTGGCACATATAAATGGGTTATTTTTTCATATCACTTTTCAAAAGGTGCCTCGTAGCTAAAATGATTCTGAGCTGTCTTCTGTCATTCAAGAAGAACTGTACAAAAGAACTAAGTGTTCTTACTTCTACACTAATTTATTCTACATTGATTTTACTCAGCATATGGTAAGCATATGGGAAAGAGAAGTGTATCTGGAAGCTGTTAGAACTGCATGTAATCAAAATCTACCAGTAGAAACCTAATTTGATTAATTGAAAATTAAAGTAGTGGTTAATCACTTGCTATTTAAAGGGGGTATCACTTAAAATGAATTCTTCTCAAACACATAAAATTAATTCTCCTTGTTCCAGGTCAACACATACTATGCAACTGGCAGCAGAAAGAGTGCAGGAAACCCCTAAAAACCTTTAATAGGTAGGCCCTGGCTTAATGTTAAAGTGAGTTATAAATTTTAAAGACAGTATCTACTTTTGGGAAAGAACTCTGTTCCTCAGAACATCACTTTAGCAGCTAATTGATCTTTAAAAAGGAGGAAGGGGGCTAGCTGAATCTTCATCAAGTGTCCCACCCATATCCAATGCTTAAATTTTAGAGCTTATGAACAATCTACAGATTCATATAATCTGTTAGTTGAGCATCTTTTCAGCAAACCACTTAGAGGTCACCAGAGGAGTATCAGTGTCTGACGAAAAGCTAAGAAAATATTTCTTAAGCCTAAAACTGTCTACTCCAAGTGACCAGGGCCTACACTCAAAACTTCTATCATTTTTTAAAATGACAGTGATATCACTAAAAAAAGACATTTACAGTAAGGTCAAATTTTATATAAACTTTCTTATAGCTTGCCTTAAAAAGGAGACCCTTTTGAGTTTCTTCCTTCCCTCCCAAATCTCTGGTATAACACAGTAATCAAAACCAAAATTAATCTCGTGTTCCAAGCTAGCAGATGATTTCTCAGGGTTACCCAATTTCCTCTTGCCCATGCATGCAAGATTCTGCTTGCTAACTTCCTCAAGACAGAGCAGCAGTATTAGAAGAAAATTAACCAATCACATAATGTCATGCAGTCCATTCCCAAAATGAATGGGGAAAAAAAAAAACTCAAGCCAACAAAATACATACATCAACTGGCTCAACATTTTAATGTTAAAAATCATAATAAAATAAAATTATTTTAAAAAGTACACTTCACAACAAGAATCTATCGTCAAGCCAAATCAAGTATTTCTAACATCAAGGTTAGGCATAAAAATATAATATAAAACACATAAAAAAAGAATAAAAGAAAGCAGCTTACATTAGGGGAGAAGCAGGCATACTAAATCTGGAAATTAAATAGCATTAAAATATTGAATTTACATTCCCTGCGCTTACAAAAAGAGGGTATCTATTTCAATAAATCACAATAGTTAAGGGTCTGTCTGCTGCCGACCAGAATCATGGTACCACACTTTTAAGACTGCCCTAAACTTAAAATATTTGCAAATTTCCTGTCATAAAGTTCATATTTATTGGCCTCACAAAACTTCAGGTAAATGAAAAACCCACAGAACACCTGAAACAGTAATGATGACAACAGATCTATTCCCTTACCTCTTCCCCTACATTCCACCCTTCCTTTTTTATAAAGGAAAATGTCTTTAGTCTTATCAGTTTCCTTTCGCAAACACTCTGCATCATGTATCCTCAGGAGGCCAATCCACTAAAGGGAGAATGAAAGTGTTTACAGATGGTAAAAATAGATAGGAGAGGACACTACCCCAGTGCCAACACTATCTTCCCAGAATCTAGAAACCTAAAGAGAAGAAATTCTAGTCAACAAAACCCCAGTCATAGCTTTATGGAGGAACTGAAAGTAAATCCTGGAGGTAGAGAATGAAGAAGACAAAAGAGTGGTTAAAGATTCAGGCTACAAGAAAGGATTAGACAGATAAGCACAAACTACTGCTTTACAAAGTCAGACTCCATACAATTCAAGTTTATATAGACTAGCCTCATAAATTAAAAAACTAAACAAAACAAAAAGTAATAAAGTCCACCAAAAAGTGCTTTAAGTCCAAATGGCAAATAGTATTTAGCATGTTCACTAAAGTAAGTATGTATAGACCCCAGAGGCCCAGCAAAAACAAATACGGCTAAGAATCCTAATTTTACTGTACTGAAACCATTTCTATTTTATGGCATCACTAATTCATATGGCTGTCATCTCTATATCCTCAAGGAACTCATAACCAGTAGAACATGGCACATGATTTCATTTTAAAATTCTGGTGATTGTGTGTTTGTAGGAGCGGTGAAGACATGACAAGGAATTACAAGCCAAAATAAACCAATGAGAATTAGAAGCACAGGGGCTCTGTTCTTTTCATGAAAAAGAGATATCTATTGTATTAGGCTCCTTATTTTTCCAAGTATGCACAATGCCCACAACGGTTTACATTCCATGAAGATCTAAATGAGCACCAGTTCTGCACGGGCTCTTCAAATTCTCTCCATTCAGAGTCCAGATGGGGCCACCTTAACATCTGGTAGCACAAATCACTGACGCCTACCTAGCCTACCTAAGCTAGCAATCTTACTTACTTATCTACTTACTTATTTATTATGTTCCCTATGGGCAAATACCCATTAAAGTATGATATAAATATACCTCATAAAGGTATATATATTCTGTTCAAATTTCAGATGTAATATAGTGGGAAAAAGCATTTACTATGTTGTTTATAATTCTTCCTCTCCAGATAAAAGTGGCTATCACTCTCTAGTTGTGTCTCTGTGGTACTAAGTCATTGAAACACCCAGGTGTTGAGAAAGAGGAGGCCCTTTGCATTTGTTGGTGATTTCTCTTTTACCTTGCTCTTTCTCCTGAGAAAAGTATTCCTTAATATCTACACTTGAGGTTTTTGGCTTTCTTAAGCACAAATAATTGAAATACTGTGTGATACCATGTTAAAAACAGTCCACCATTACAAGACTATAATTATACCACAGCTCAAATCACTTCTGTTATGTACATAGCAATGCATCTTCCACTAACAAAATAACTTGTACCTTGTAATATATATACCCTTGAAAACAGATTATGTTTCACTAATACCACAGATATTTGTTTTATACTCTGCTAAATGACTTAATAAGTTTGTAAAAAAAAAAAAAAAACCTTATCAACTTAGAGCACAGTACAATGCTCAGGGCGCAGAAGTAAAAAAAAAAAAAAAAAAAGTTTAAATTATTTGATACTCACCATTTATAAACTTGGGCAGACCAGTTGGCTTCTTTGAAGCTCCAGGTCCTCATTAAAGTTGAGAATATCAACATTACCCCTTATTTATCTTATCAGATGAAATTATCCTTATCAGATGAATTATGAGGACTAAATGTGAAAATGTTTTATATACCCTAAAATTCTATACAAAACCATAAAGGACTGACAGATTTATTATATAAATTTTTAATATTTCTGTATGGCAAAAGACAAAGGCACCATCAAATGATAAACTAGAAGAAAATATCTGCAATATATCTGACAAACGATTAATATCTTTAAAGATTTCCAACACTTTGATGAGCAAAACAACCCAAGAGGAAAAAAAAATGAGCAAGGAATAGGCGAAATGCAAATAAATGGAAAACATAAAAAGGCAGGCAGAAATGTACAAATAAAAGATCAATTTCACCAAAAATTAGTGATTGTTAATATTCAGAGTTGGTAAAGCTGTTAAGGAAATGTGCATTCTCATACTAGAGGAAGAAGGTGAAAAGTCTATACAATCTTCTGGAAAGTTATATGGTAAAATGCTATTATTTAAATTTAAAAAGTTATATATCTTTAATCTAGGAATCCTGCTATTAGTGTTTATTCAACTAAACTAAAAGCACCAGTATTTAAAGACATATATTCAGGGATACTTTCCATTACTGTTTAGAAGAATAAAAACTGGAAACGTAGTTGCCATCAATACCAGAAAGGCTGAGTAAACCACAGCTCATTCTCTCTATAGAATATTTTGTAGCCATTAAAAATAATGAATTACATCTCTTCGTATCTATTGGCTTTGAAATAATTCCAAGATATGTTTAAGTGAAAAATTAAAGTTGGAGAATCATGTGAATGTATTATCTAGTTTTGCAAAAAAAAGAAGAAAAAAGCCATTAAAAAAATTTTAAAACTTATTTCATTGACCATATGAGAAAGATGTGGAAGAAACACACCATAAAGCATAATGTTAACACTGGTCACTATAAGATGTTGATACTAGAGGGGTTGTGTGTGTGCCTGTGTGCATGTATGTGTGCATGTATGAAGGGATGTTTATTAATTTCTGGGGTGAATGATTTGTAAAAATTAAATGTAATTACTTGTGTAATAAAAAGGACTTCAAGAAAAAAAAATGATTAAGACCAAATGAAACAGATCATATCCACTATTGGAAAGAATATATACAAATACATAATAAAAAATTAATAAGACACTATTACATTATCTTTTTTCAAATAGGAAAAAGTAAATCAACAAGTAATTTAAAGTATAATACAAGGAGTTCTATAGTGGATGGTTTACAATATACTAGCTCACAATTCTTTGTCCCAAACTATTACCAGAAGTAAAATTAACAATGCATTAAATTATAAGATGGTTAAAAAGGGGTTAAGCTTTAAATATCATTAAATTCATCACATACAGATACATAGAGATCACAGATGCTCATGTGCACACACACCCTCTCTACCTACTGAAGTGGAAGGAGAGGCAAAGTTTAGAAGAGAAACATAATTATAATCTGTTTTCAAGGATATAGTGCTCAGATTGAAGGCAAGGGATGGAAAAAGTAGCCATAGCAGACATTAATAATCAATTACTGCACTCTTCTCTGCGGAGCTCAAGGCACCCTCAGAATTCAATTACCGCCTCAGAGTTGTAAAGCAGTAGAGAAACCTTAAGGCGGGAAGGTTTCTCCTGCTTTACAACGGGCTCTCCTCGTTGGGAGAGGTAGAAAGCATAGTTGACCTTACTGGAGGAAAAAACTTCCAAGTCTGAACTGAAGATGAGACACATGCTTCTGCCTACCCTTTCTTACCCTAGCACTTCAAGAGCAAGCTTTCAAAAGTATTCCTTCAATAAATACCAACCTAAAATACTCATTCTTGATCTGCCTCCAAGAAAGACTGCAATGGTGTTGTTTTAGGGATCATGGAACAATAGATGTCTCCCTTTCTGCCTCCTGATCTGAAATTCCATTAACAAACATGCTTTCATGCCGTAATAGATTTTTCTTAGAAGTTTCACGTGGCAATGGCATACCACCATGAATTGGCAATAGCAGATACTTGCTGACTTTGGTAGGTTGGTATGTTCTCCTTACCTTAAATCAGTGGTTCTCAAACTGTGACCCCACTATTACCAGTTTCAGCACCCCCTGGGAACCTCTTGAAATCCAAACTCTCAGGCCCCATTTCAAATTTAGCAAATCAGAAACTTGGGGGAACCATCCAGCTCATTGTTAAACAAGGTTTCCAGCTTGTTCTGATTCTAATAGTGGCTAAAGTTTCAGAACCACTGCCTCAAACTATCCATCTATAAACAGCATGTATGTGTATAAGTGGTTTTATCCTACACACCTGCAAAGTTTAATATTAATAGTAATAATACTGTTTTAATAGCATAACATGTAACAAAATCATTAAGTAAAGTTCATTTGTTGTTTTTGTTTTTTTAATGCAGCTGATTTTATTTTCAAGAAACTTTTTTCCCAGAAGTCAGTAACTGAGGTTACTAAAATAGCCATGGCCATCACCAAACTGCTCCTACCTATACTGCCACAAACAAAGCACAATACATGACCAAACCCCTCACACACTAAGCACACAGTTTGCATCTCTTTTGGTTAGAACTCCTATTTATGGCATTTGCCTTTTTGCACCACCAGCTATAAAATAACTTTAAATACTATACACATACTCCACTGTATAGGACAATTCAACAAAGATGATCAAACATCTACTACATAAGACACCATATTAAGAACAGCAAGTGAGGCCCTGTTATATTTCTTTCCAACTTGGTCTTGAGATCTCTCTCTGGAGAATGGCTATATACTCTAGTCCTGCCCTGATGGGGCTTTAGGGGATGCAGTCACAGATATCTACAATATGCCTTTCACAAGATTCTTCTTTACCCTGGAGGACAGCCTGATACCTAATGTCTGACCTGTGACCACATGTCCTTCTCACAGGAAACTGGTTTAAACTGGAAGATGCTCCTGTGACTCTCATCTGACCTGTGTCCAGTTTATTCTTGCCAAGATAGGCACTCTCGAGGAGAGCCTTGACTAGGAGGAAAGTTAGGGCCAGAGGTGTGCTGGTAGGATGAGAGACAGAGGAGGCAACACAACAAAAACACATGAAATACAGAAGCAATTTTTAACTCACAGGTCCTCAAGAGAAGAGGGGTACAGATGAGGGCCAATAGAAAGGTCACAGGGCAACGTGCTCAACCAGCAGGTGGGGAGCCTGAGAAAGATGGACCTATGGGCTGAGGCCTTTATTGGAGTCCAGGGCATTACCCAAGCAGGCTTCCCACAGGGAGTTCTAATTGGTGGGTTTAGAGCAAACAGGCAAAATTTCCATAGGGTCACACTGTGAGAGTAGCTACTGCAGCATATCTGCACAGTTCATGCAGGGTGTGGGAGTCAGTCAAGTAGGCTGTTACCTACATGTCCCAAAGGGAGGTGGTCATCAGGAGGCAGCTGTACAAGGCAGACATCCAGCTTGACTATATTGAAGAACTGGGAAAAAGCAGAGACTGGACACTGTATCACGGGTGACCGAGTCCTGCTTCTGTATGAGAAAGTTAAACCTAGATTCAGAATGGATGCTTAAGCAACACAAAATTATAAGCATTCACTACAATTCACCCCGTGGTGCCTGGACATTATTTTTTAAATGTAAGATAAATGTAAGTTTGAGTGGTGTAGACAATTGACTATAGGAAGAGTGATTGTGATAGTCATGTTCAGAGGCACAAGGCAAGAGACTAGAACAAAGTCAGAGGGGGTAGCAGGAAAAGACACCAGGGAATAGGTGGCCCTCTCCTCTGGGGGGAGAAGGGAAGACTGATATGAAGCAGGTATCTCCTGGGGAAAACAATCATCTCCATTAATTTTAGTAACTCGTACCAGCTTTCCCATTAGGTACAGAAATGTAGGGGCATAAATTTGATCAGAGAGCCAAGAGTATACCAGGATCACACGCTAAGCAAACAGCGGGTTGAAAAAGAAAAGTAAAAATGTCCTGTGTCCTCAGGAGAGGTAGTCCATGGGTGCTGCTGGGTGGAGGTTTGAGTGTCGGGGTGAAGACGTTTCTGACAGGGGGCAAAGCCATCTCCAACAGGGAGGTTTTGGATTGAGGCAATGTGATCTGGGATGCAGGACGTGGGTATATTCCTTTCACTCGAGTCGATGTGGGGCTCTGGACTGTAACCCAATAAAGCATCCAAACCAGTAGCAATAAGACCAATAGTTAACAGAATGGTGTATAGCCACAGCTGACCGGGTTTGGGTTTTGGTTTTGGTTTTCTTGGTGCAAATCTAGGCTCAAACAGGTCCCATATCAAATGAGCAATTGCTCGACCTGAAAGACGATTTTTTTTTTTTTTTTTTGAAATGAAGTCTATGTTTCCCAGGCTGGGCTTAAGCAAAGCAATCCTCCCATCTCAGCCTCCCGAGTCACTGGGACTATAGATGTTTGTCACCACACCTGGCAGGACAATCTACTTTTAATGGGTCCAGGAAAGTATGTGCCCCTGCTCTTACTGCCAGCCCTTATCGGATGGAAGTAACATCAAAACTTTATAAAGATAGGTTAAGACCTGGAGGAACACAGAGACATTTAGGAGTTTGTTGGACCAGAATTTGAGTTGTCTGGGGAGATCATGTCTCTCAATTAAACCATTATCCAGTACCCATCAAGGACATGAAAGTTCTATTAAATGCCTTTTTCAAGAACCCACCATTGTGTGTTCTAAGAAGTGAAATATGTCTTGGTTACTAGTATTAATAGTAATGTCTGTAAGGGAAGAGATTCCCAGAGCTTCTTACCTTAAAGTGGACAATTTTTAGGAATAAACATGAAGGTGGGGCCGTTTGTTGGCCAGGGCATCCAGTGCTAAGAATACTGCCTAAAGTTTGGCTAAGTTTGTTTTTAAGTCAGTAAGGACTAGATTAAGGACTGGCATTATATTTACTGGACCTGACAAATAGGGTACATGGGTTTGGAAGTTCCTTTATTCCCCCTTGGTACACAGGGTTTCAAGTTTCTTTTCTTCTCCCCTTGGGCTTATATAGCCCTAAAGCCACAGCCACAGTTTTTAGTTTCCGCTTCTGGTTAGTAAGAGCAAAAGGTGGAGGAGGAAGGGATCTGGTATCTCTAGGCAGTAGCCTCTCTTTAGGACAGCCAAGGTGGTCCCAGGTGGCCCCAGCTGATTGTAAGTAGTGACCTCCACATATGGTCCCCGTTAGCCAGATTTGTCATAGGCAGCTGCCTCTCTGAGTGTCCCCACAGACCTCATCTTGGTAGAGCTTGTGACCTCCCCGCAAAGCTCATGCACAGACCCCCTGACGTGAAGGACTTGTGGTTGGGGAGTATGTCTGAAGAAAACGGAGCTGACATACATTATGCACCACAGCAACATGTATTTGCTTTCACACAAGAAAATGATTGACAAGCAATGTCACTAGGTATGTTATATTATGTACCATAGGAGCATAATACATAATGACAAAGAAATAAAAAATGGAAGCAAAGCCAAAAAGTAAGAAGCATCTAGATGTCAGCCATAAACCCCAGACCCGGCTCCAGGACTTTGTAGCTGTAAACAACAAATATAATCTGCCTCAGATACCATTTCCTGACTCCTACAAGCCTTCACTAACCCCACCTGTGACCTCCGTGGAGCAGGAGAAAGTAGCTCCATCATATAAGCTTGAAAAAAATTTTTACACAAAACAGTTCTTCTGGTCACAACCAGCCCAAAAAGATACAGCAACTTAAAAAAAAAAATCTCACTTAGTCCAATCTGATAGGTAGCCTCACAAAAATATATAGAGAAGCACAAAACTCTACATGTATATACACCCAAATACTTTAAATTACAGTTAATCAGAGAGCTTCAACAGTGTTACTGTTCTCATTCCTTGGCTTACCTCCAAAACTGTCATTACCTGTCAGATCCCCTGCTATTTGTCACCTTCTGTGTCATGAATGTTATTGCATTAAATAATTGTCATCCCAAAAGGCACATAATACCATATAAGTTTATTTTCTAGGCTGAGTAGAAATATCTTTTTTTTTTTTATCCAAGCCTATTACAATGCTCTATCACCTACAAAGTGTATAGAATCATTTCCAGATACTCTTGAAACAAAAACAACCTGACCTAACAGGGTACCAAGTAGTTAAAACAATGTAGAAAGATTATGTGGGAATCTTGAATTGGTAACAGATTTTACCTGAATTCTATTTCCAAATATAATTTTAGTAAGTTCAATAGACAGGCTAACAAGTAAAATCCATCCCAAGAAAAGTACATTATTTTTAAAATAGCATGAGAAAAGAATTTAAAATGTATTATAAAAAATGCAATTTGTGCATTTTAAGAATCTAGTAAATTTTCAGTAATATGCTGGAAATTACTATCCAGTTTAAGGATAAATGTTTTACCTTATTAATAAGCTACAGAAAATCATTATACTTACACACATTTTTTTGTGTTTTTTTTTTTAAAGAGACAGGTCTTGCTATGTCACCCAGGTTGGAGTGCAGTGGCTATTCACAGGCACAATCATAGCACACTGCAGCCTCGAATTCCTGGGCTCAAGCCATCCTCCTGCCTCAGCCTCCTGAATAGCTGGAACTATAGGTGTGTGCAACCGTGCTTAGCTAGTTTTTTAAACTCGTCTACTTCCATTTTGTTTAATAAACATTTATTTACTGTCTGTGCTAGTATAGGTTGTTCCAGACTTTAAGGAGTTCTTAGCCTAGTGCTATGTAATACTTATCAAGTACTATAATGTCATTGGAATTTTGGACACATTTCCTCAGTAATACAGAAAAGGAAAATGAAGAAAAATCTATATTGAGATTTTAAAAAGTTATAGGCCAATAGTTACTGCCAACTATACAAGGCTACAAAACCAACATCAAAAAAGAAACACACAAATCTCGTAACTCTATCCGCTGAGAGGAACTAGAAACAGTGGCACCCCAGTAGCAATGATCACAAACAGCACCCAGATTGTGGTTTCTAAATACAATGTCCCAATAAAAGGAACCAGGTTCTTTAGAAAATTAGATGAACCCCAGGCAGGGGCAGTGAAAATACAAGAAGCACCTGGATCATCTCGTAGAGTCAGAAAATAAAGACGCAGATGACCAAAAGGATGAAGACTTTTCAGAAGGTATAGGAGGCAACTTGCAAGAACTCTCACTGGCCAAAATAGGAGCAACTAAAGCAACAAAATGAACAATAATAATATAACATAAAGAATAAATATCCCTGTAGCATAGCAATATAACTAAATGATCAAAAAAACTAATGGCAACTTTTCCTTACATAAGAATTCCAATTAATAAACAGAAGATATAAGAGAAACGGGAAAACACTATTAGAACACCACACTAGTAACTGCCACAAGCAAAATCGAGGAATGAAAATGAAAATAAGTGGACAAAAGTTTAAGCAGAAACAAGATTATCATGCAGTCTCAAAGTATCTCGCCCCAAATACTTAGTAATCATAAATGGAAAAATAGTAACTTTATAGTGCAGAACTCTTACAGACCCCACAGTAACTAGGTAAGCAAGGTTAACACCCAGTAATGCACACTGATATCGTGTACCCCCTGGAATGCACTGAGAAGGGTGCAACAGCTGTGTGGAATCCTTCCCTATAACATAGAACCACAATCTAATCATGAGAAAACATCATACAAACTCCAAATCAAGGAACATTCTACAAAATACACGACCAGGATACTTCAAAAATATCAAGGTCATGAAAGACAGAAACTGAGGAACATCACAGATTAGAGGAGACTAAAGAAACATTACAACTAAATGCAATGTGGGATCCTGCTTTGCATCCTGGAACAGAAAAAGGACATCAGTGAAGAATTGGTGGAATATGAATAAATTCTATATTATATCAAGCTTAATTCTTAGTTTTGGTAATTGTTCTATATTTCTTTAAGCTGTTAACATAAGGAGAACCTGGCTGAAGTTATGTATAGGAACTCTTTTTTGCAAATCCTCATTAAGCCTAAAATTATCTTAAAATGGAAAGTTTTCAAAAATGTAATAGAACAATATGATCCCAATCACACCAGAAACAAAAAAATTACTAGATACAAACCTGACAAAAAGTATTAACACAACATAATTACAGAGAAACTTATAAAATTTTATAGGAGGATATAAAAGAAGACAGGACTAAAAAAAAATTCCTCACACTGTTAGGAAAGCTGAACAAAAAACGGCACTCAATTTGCAAAGTCATCCTTGATAAATAAATGCATAAACTTAGAAAAAATATATTCTGTTCACAGAAAAAAAAGAAGAGCTAACAATTCTCAATAAAAGTAGAGACAGGTAACTATTTTTAATTTTAAAAGGGGAAGAACTACTTTGTGCTGACCCTGCAATACTTTTTAAATTAACTAATGCTCTAGTTAATTAACAATGAGTTAATCCTTCTTTCCTGTAAAAAAGAAAAGGAAAAATAGTTTTTGAATAATTAAATTAAAATGTTAGAAATATTCATTAACCAGAAGAAATTTAGATTAGTATTTAATTATAGGCTCTAAAAATAAATGTTTTCTAAACACAATGTGGTATCCTAGACTGGATCCTGAAACACAAAAAAAGAAAAACTAGAGAAATCGGACTAAAGTCTGAAAATTAGTTAATAATGATGTGCCAATGTTAGTTTCTTAGTTTTTACAAAAGTACCATGGTAATGTAAGACTTTAACAATAGAGGAAACTGGGTGAGGCACTCTCTGGACTATCTTTGTGGCTTTTCTGTAATCTAAATTTATTCTAAGATGAAAAGTTTATTATTTATATGTCATCACTTTCAGGTACATAAATGATTGCTGGATGGAATCATGCCATTATATTAAGCCATATTAAGGGCCATATAGACTTATTTGATTATATGGCACATATAAATAACATATTGTCTGTATAATAAATATATAACATGATGTACATAGTTAAATTCACAGAATATCAGAGTCTCGGAATAAGCTAAGCTCTAGTCACATAAATGACTCACAAATACTATCAATTAAAAAGTACTTAAGTTTACCTTTTACCAGCTAAGTTCCCCCCAAATGCTGTGAAAATCTATTTCTTTCATATAACATAAGTCTAGCAAAATAGGAAGGCATATAAATAGAGAATAATGTGAAGAGTAACACAAGAAAATACATAGAAACTAATTAAAGAACACCACAATAAAAACACACAAGGGTTAGGCACACAGAAAACAGGAGTGACCAGGTACCTGGAAGACAGCACAGACTTTCCTGAAGACAGCGATGGCTGAACTGAGTCTTACGTGAAGGTAGCCAACTCTAACAAAGACATGACACTCTGAAAAGGGGGGACAGCACCTCAAAGGCACAGGAAAAGGAAAATCGAAGGCACATTTGGGGACGGCAAACTGTTAGGAGAGAATGCTGGCCCATGGCCACAGCCACTGCATAACAGCTGTAGGAAAGCCAGAAATCAGCAAATGCCCTAAAGGAGAGGGAAGAAAGAAAGAGTAAGAACGAGAAAAGCGGAACATGAGGGAAAGGCAGGATTTCTCACAAGGCAATGGAGTTATAAACAGGTTGAAGAGCTAAAAGAATTCACAGAACTTTCAAAATAATAATAATAAAAATTTAAACAAGTTGCATAGATGACCTGTAGACATTAAACCAAATCAGTTATGGCCAGGTGCAAATGGCTCACGCCTGTAATTCCAGCACTGCAGTTCCAGCACTTTGGAAGGCTGAGGCAGGAGGATCACTTGAGGCCAGGAGTTTGAGACCAGCCTGGGCAACACAGCCAGACTTATCTCTATAAAAATTTTTTTAATAATACATAAGAAAAATCAGCCCATGTGGAGGTGCATGCCTGTATTTCCAGACAGCCAGGAGACTGAGGCAAGAGGAATACTTGAGCCCAGGAATTCAAGGATGTAGTGAGCTATGATTCCACTGCTGCATTCCAGCATGGGAAACAGAGCAAGGCCCTGTCTCTAAACAAAGAAAGAAAGAAGGAAAAAAACCAAATTAATTAAGAATTTTTTCCTCAATAGAAGCCTCTTGATTTGCATGTGTGTAAATGGGAGGCAACAGATGTGAAATGAGTTCAAAACCCTCAAGAAAACAGAAGAATCATTTAACTGTAACTCAAATCCAAGTCTCTATTGAGACTTTTAATTCATTACCACATTACAGTAACTATCATTAAAAAAAATGTTTACCGGACTGAGGTGGGGGGTGAGGGGAGGGGATGGGTGTATACCTACATGATGAGTGCAATGCGCACTGTCTGGGGAATGGCCACGCTTGAATGTTCTGACTCAGGCGGATGGGCGGTACATGGGCAATATATATAACCTGAACTTTTGTACCCCCATAATAAGCTGAAATTAAAAAAAAAAAAAGAAAGAAAGAAATCTAGAAGAAAATGTTTGGAAATCTCTTTTAGACATCGGCCTAAAGAATTTATGAAGACCCCCAAAGCAATCATAGCATCAAAAAAAAAATAAACAAATGGGACCTGATCAAATTAAAAAGCTTCTGCACAGCCAAGGAAACTATCATTAGAGCGAACAGACAACCTACAGAATGGGAGAAAATATTTGATAACTTATTTCTTTGGTATACTCTCTGAGATTTGCATTACTAACCATAAACAATTCTTAAAGCTCTCATTTGTATTTGAAAACTTGAGATGTGATTAATACCCTAAAATTTACATGTGCACCATTTTCTCATTTAGTTTTTTCACTCATTACATCTTAAGTATTGGATTAAAGTTATCAGTTGAAAGTAAAAAAAAAAAAAAAAAAAGGTTTACACTGACAAAGAATTTTAGATATAGATGCTCTGAACAGGAAGAAAAGATAAGAAAATGTGTTCTCAAGAAATGTTTAAAAAAGAAAATTCAGTACTTTTTGTTCTTTAAATAGGTATTGAATACTGGATTTAATGAAGAGAAATCCCTTATTGTTCATGATGCCATAAGCAGTTAAGACCAGCTAGAACTCACTAATTGCTGAAAAAATAACAAAAATATTCTCATTCTATTTATCCAATGCAGTTTAGTATTCAAGGTTAATAGTAATCTAAAAGAAGAGAGGCAAGGAAAAAATGAAGTACAAGAGAACATGAAGTGCAACAGGAACTAAAGGGAGGCAGACATCATTTGATATTAAAAGAGAAAATTATGATTTAGTTTTGACTGTCACAGGTTTCTTAACACTCTAAAATAATGCTGTAGAAAGTTTCCTCATTAAATCAAATGTAAAAACACATTTATTTCTGGAACCCAATTCTTTTGATACAAAAATTTTTAAAAAGATAGATTCCCATTACTAGCACCAAACTGTTCGTGTTTTTAAAGTGCCACTGCTGTACAGAAACAAGTTCCATGGATGACTCTTAGATAATTTACATTTCAAATAAGATAGCCAAAGTCATCTCTTTCAGCTTTGAAAGCGGCCAAAGGAAGCATTAATTTAAAAAATTAAAATAATCCTGTGTTGTACTTAGGAATAAATTGAATATTAAAGCTTAAACATTATTTGGAGGAAAGCAACAGCATATTTTAAAATGAGCTTTTCCTCTCCAAAACATTGATATAACCATTCTGTACCACAATAGTAAAGTGATTACCTCTTAGAAGACACAATTATTGCCTGCTAATTTTTTTTAATACTCTGAGGTGGCTCTGTTTTTCTGATACTAAATTTTGAGGTCATATGTGATATTCATAGCCTCTTGTTTCAAAAAGCTAAGGAAGTTCACTGCCCAGCCTGGGCTTGGGGATGAGGAAGGTGGACAGAAATCCATAGTGTGGCATTAGAATAGGGAGTAAAATGAATATAAATAAAAACGAATGTTATTTTTCTACTATGCAAAAGATACTCTCAAGAGAATAAAAAGAGAAGGCACAGACCAGAAGAAAATATTTTAAATGATATATCTGATAAAGGACTGTTATCCAAAATTTACAATAATAAAACAACCCAATTAATAACAAAACAACCCAATTTAAAAATGAGCCAAAACCTTAACAGACCCCTCACCAAAGAAGATATACAGATGGAAAATAAGCATGTGAAAAGATGCTCCACATCATCTGTCATCAGAGAAATGCAAATTAAAACAATGAGATACCACTACACACCTGTTAGAACAGCCAAAATCCAGAACACTGACAATACCAAATGCTGGTGAGGATGCGAAGCAACAGGAACTTTCATTCATTGCTAGTGGGAATGAATGAGAGCCACTGTGGAAGACAGCTTGGTAGTTTCTTACAAAACTAAACATACTCTTACCATATGATCCAGCAGTATTCACCCCAAAGGAGTTTAAAACTTATGTCCATACAAAAACCTGCACATGAATGTTTATAGCAGCTTTATTCATAGTTACCAAAACTTGGAAGCAACCAAGGTGTCCTTCAGTAGGTAAATGGATAAACTGTGGTACATCCAGGCAATGGAATACTATTCAGAGCTTAAAAGAAAGGAGCTATCAAGCCATGTAAAGGCATGAGGAAACCTAAATGTATATTACACGGTGAAAGAAGCCAGTTTCAAAAGGGTATATACTGTATAATTCCAACTATATGAGATCCTTGAAAACGCAAACCTATGGAAATGACACAAAGATCAATGGCTACCAGGGCTTACTGGGGAGGGAGGGATAAAAAGGCAGAGCACAGAGGATTTTTAGGATAGTGAAACTTCTACATGTCATTATAAATTTGTTCAAAACCATAGAATGTACAACACCAAGAGTGAACCCTAATGTAAACTACAGACTTTGAGTGATCATGATGTGTCAATATAGGTTCATACATTGTAACAAATGTACCACTCTGGAGGGGGGAGATGTTGATAATGAAGGAGGCTATGCTTCTGTGGGGGCAGGGAAATCTCCGTTTCCGCCAGATGAAATGTACTGTATAAAATTAAAATGATCTTCCATGCTTTATAAAGCAGAGGAAAGGATTAAATGTGACTAACTAGAAATAACATTTTTTTAAAGAGACAGTCTCGATATATTGTCCAGGCTGACCTGAACTCCTGGGCTCAAGCGATCCTACAACCTCTGCCTTCCACAAATGACATTTTAAAAAATATTCTTTAAAAATATTAAAGCAAATTACTGTGGCACAGGATAGCTGTCATGAATGACCCCATCAAAAGCTCTACCAATGGTCTCAAGTGTGACTGCCACTCATACCTGTTTCCCATTCCATTCATACCAGCCAAGAAAATCTCTGAATGAGGCTCCTGCTGGGCACTATGTTTGGCTGAAGGTTCCCCAACTCCACAGCCCCTCCACCCTTGACTGTTTTCTTAAATGTATTCCCAAAGGAAGACAAGAAGTCAAAACTTATCCTTCCAAAAGGAAAAAGCAAATGATAGATCCTTGAGAGCTGCTTCAGTCAGAAGGGAGCAGGAACCCTCTCAGGCTACAGAGGGGGCTGTGACATCCTCCACATTCAGGAAGGCTATCTAGTGACTTGGACCAGGGAGGGAAGTAGGAAAGGGGTAAGATGGGAGGGGAGAGGGAGGGGGAGGGGAGAGGGAGGAGGGGGTGAGGATATGAACAAGAAAGGACAACTAAAGAAGAAAGACTAACTGAAAAGGGGCAGTAAAAAAAAAAAAAAAGTATCTACCTCCTTAACATTTGTAAGTTCTACTAACAGAAAGACAAATTCAATTCTTAGGGGCTTTTTTAAGTACCAAGGTTTTAAATGAAAGTTAAGGCTCTTGTTTTCATTCCTTCTATCAAATGTAACAGTATCCCTACTACACATGCTTCTTATTTCATTCATCTGTAAACCATTCCTGTCAGCTCTCAAATGCAGGTCTAGTCAGTCCCAAGGTCACTGGGTACACATGCTTCTCCATTTAATAGTTTTGGGATACAACCTCGTTGTTGTAGCTGTAAGATTTTTTTTTTTTTTTTTTTTTAGCCCTTTTAATGTGTCATTCCAGGCTTTTAATACCTTTCCCCAAACTATTACTCATAACTGGTCTCACAAGACCCATAGTAGTTTAGCTTGAAGCCTGACCCTTTAAATTTACATGTTGTGACATTCTTTGAAAGTATTTATTGAGAATCATGGCAAGGACATCTGTACCAAAACCAAAAAAGTATTATCTTTTGTCATTTTGGCCATGGCTAAGAAAGGTACAGAGGTTCCCAAGGTGAAAGGGGTGGAGGGGGCATTGCATTGGAGAAGACACATGTGTTCAAGCTCAGAAAATACTATAATAGTTCATGGGGAAAATTCCATGAAATACCAAGAGTATAAAAATCAAGTAAAACCAACATACGTGTTTATTAGGCACCCATGAGCTGCCAAGCACCCTGCTAGCTAACAATGAGAAACTTTTTCAAAAAGCTTATGGGAGACTAGTGTAAATACAGAGAAGTACAAATCATAAGTATACAATTTGGCAAACTTCATAAATCAACAAACCCAAGAAACTACCTCCCAGTTCAAGAAATAGAACATTATCAGTTTCCCAGAAGCTGCCCCAGTGCCCCCTACCATTATGGTACCCCACAAACTAGACCTGCCCAAACGTAGCTCCACCCTGATTTTGAACTTTTTATTAACAGAAGCCTAGGATACACAGCTTTTGTGTCAGGCTTCTTCAGCTGATGTTATGCTGGGAGAGTTATTCACATTGTTGAGTACAGCAGCAGAGAGTTCATTCCCACTAATGAATTATATATTATTCTACTACAGGAACATTCTACAATGATAGACAGTTTTAAGCTATGATGAATAGTGCTGCTATGAATATTCTTGTACATGTCTTGTCCATGTACCAACACACCCACACACACACATTCCTAGGAGTAGAAGAGCTGGATCATTGGATATTTCTATGTTTAACTTTATTGGCAGTTTTCCCCAAGTGTTTGCACCAATTTACATTCCTATCAGCAGAGTGTGAGAATTTCAATTATTCTACATTCCTGCCAATACTTTATTGTCTTTTTCAATTTTAGCCATTCTGGTGGTTGTGTACTAGAATCACCTTGTGGTTTCGTTTGCATTTCCCTAATGATTAATGACGTTACGGACCTTTCATATGTTTATTGTACATATTGGACACTCTTATGAAGTGTCTGTTGAAGTCTTTTATTCACTATTTCTCTTGGATTGGCCATCTTTTCTGCATTGATTTGGCAGAGTCCTTTCTATATTCTGGATACAAGTGCTTGGTCAGACGCTTTTAATCTATTTGGTATGAACATGATATACCACACATGGAAAACACAAAACAGTATAAGATCAAAGGTTAAGATTGTGTCACCAACCTACAAGTGTTCTAGGAACACAAGAACAAAGAATGATCAAATTTAAGGTTGTTGTGAACAGAGAAGGATATACAGAGAAGGGAAATTTTTTAGGTGGGCCATCAAGAAATTAATAAATTTATATAAGTGGAATAAAATGGAGAAATAATAGCAAGAGCATAAAGAGCCATAAGCAGCAAAATTCAAGTCAGAATGAGCTTATTCCCAGGTGAACATTAATTTTTTTTCCTAAGGTTCAAATCTTTACTGGGCATCAAGTAGGCTGGATAAAAATGAGGGCAGATAACAGTGGGGTATGGAGTTTTGGACAGGCTTTGCTTAACTCTTTAGATACATTTTCTTATTTAATCACCCCAAGCCTGTGATAGAGGTATTATCCCTCATTTACCAAATAAACTAATTCTTCACCTAAAATCATAACTAATCAGCAAAGGAACTAACCTAAGAATTGAGGTATGTCACTTCTAAAGTCCATGATTTCTCCACTAAACATTCTGTATCTTAACAAGCGAAATCAATATAAAGCTTAGTTCCTACTACCGGTAGCTCTGGGGAACTGAAGCAAAAAATAATTAAAGTAGAACCACTGAAGCTTCAGAACTTCATATAGGTATTGCTTGGCCTCATTATATAACGCATTTCAGAAAATGTGCTCAAACTGAATATCCGACAGTCAAATCTGAAAAGCCAAACAGCTTTGCTGAAGTGCCACAATTCTAAAATATCTTTATTTCAGAATGACACCATTAATTCTGTAACATCCTGAGGTGAGCACATTAAATGAACACATTTATCATAAGATATCCTGATTTCAGAAATGAGGAAAGTGGTACACCTCAGAGCCAATGAAGCACAGTAAATGTTATAAGAGATGATCTATTCCCAGAGCAATAGAAGTTTATTAAAATCTCTAATTATCTCTCACGTTTTTAGAAACAATCTTCAACAAAATAGTTCCAGCATTTGGTACATGTTCATTAATTGTGTTCTTCTGCTTTGTCATTAAACACAGTTTAAATCTAATGAGCATCTAATTGAGGTTAAAGACCCATCCTAATGATTTCCATCTTTATCTCAATCACTATTAAGCTCACAGCTATACCACTGTGTGTGTGTATAAATATGAGCATGTGTTCACACAAATACATAAAGCGTTTCTCTTATTTCAACTTATTTTTATAAAGTGGGATAATGCAATAAAGTATTTACTCTATTACACAAATACGTACGGCTGTGTTGATAGGGTTAACATGCCTCCAAAACCCAATTGTTAATTGAAAGGCAGCTATTATAGCTTCCTGTGGCTGCTGTAACACACTACCACAAATTTGGTACCTTAAAACAACAGAAATGTATTCTGTCACAGTTCTGGAGGCAGAAGTCCAGAACAGTCTCGCTCAGCTGAAATCTAGATGTCATCAGGGCTGTGCTCCCTCCAAAAGCTCTAGAGGAGAATCTGTTCCTTGCCTCTTCCAACTTCTGGTGGCCACAGTCTATTCCTTGAATTGGCCACATCACTCCAATCCATGTTTCCACCTTCTGCTCTCCTTCCTCTTATAAGGACACTGGCATGTAGGTAAACCCAGGATTATCTAATCCAGGATGATTGCCTCATCTTAAGATCCTTAGCTTAATATATCTGCAAATACCCTTTTCTCAAATAAGGTGACATTTATAGGTTCCAAGGATTAAGACATGGACATATCTTTGGACCACTATTTAGCCCATGACAGCAGCCTACTGTAAGACTATTCAAAGTTCTCATCAGTTAATATATCAAAGCCCAGATGCAGGAAATGTAGCACAGGGAATTTCAATTTGTCCTGTATGAAACTTCAGGGTGCACTGAAGGCCAATGTCCAGAAAAATCAAAGACTGCAAGTGACATACTACAGATGTCAGCAACAGGCTAGTTAAGGGTAATCAACTCTGGCTGAACATTAAAATCATCTTATAACATTTTACAACTACTGGATATTAGGGCTTCACCTGAGATGACTAAAATTAGAATCTGGGTACGCAGCCCAGGTTTGGGTTTTGTCTGTTTGTTTGTTTGTTTTTTTAAGAGACAGGGTCTCACTATATCACTCAGGCTGTTCTCAGACTCCTGGCCTCAAGCTATCCTCCTGTCTCAGCCTCCTGAGTAGATAGGACTACAGGCACAATCCACTGTGCCTGGCTTGGTTGGGTTTTTTTGTTTAACTCAGGTGATCCAAATGTGCAACCAGGTTTAAAAAACCAACAGCTCAAGCAGAAAAGACAAAATGGGTTGGAGACCTTAATTATACTGGAAAGGATTTTTGTTTGTTTTGTTATTTTAACCAACTTAAGGCAACCACTTTTACTTTTTAGGGAAAGGGCTCTCTTTAAAAATTATGTTCTTAATTTGAAAATACATTGAGATCGGAAGTTCTAAAAACTGACCTATATAACTCTCTTAGCCAAATTGGAATATGTTAGCAGGATGGCCAACCAAGATACAGTACAAAATAAATGTCTAATTAATAACATTAGAATTAGTTCACTTAATTGACTTTGCTCTAAAAGTATCAAGCAATGCTTGCTTATGAACAAGCAGTTCATAAAAATACTCATTTTGTCTTGAGATCGTTTTAGAATTATGTTCGCTATTTCACAATTTTATTTTTATACCAAGGACCACTACTAAAGCATGGGAAATAACAGTCAAGATTCAAAAATTGGGAAAGATGACTAATCCAATTCTTTATCATCCAGGCTCATCATTCAAACTGAGAGTTTTACTTTGACGTCACTGATTCCTCCTCCTCCTTTCTGGGGCTGCACTTTTATCCACTGCCTCCACTACAGAGAAGCAGAAAGGAAATCCAAAAGTCAGTCAATTCTCTTTTTAAATGTGTATTTCTTGAAATGATTCTTATTTCAAAGGAAAGCATATACATGTCAAGAGTTGGGCATAAATGTTAACATTTGTTAATTTTGCTTAGAAATATCATGTATTACTTTGTTGTTGCATACGATGAATAACTGCAAAGATAGCAAAAACAAAGCCTCAATAAAAGTGCCTTCACAAATGAAAGAGGATCATTGTTACCCTTACCCCTCACTATGATAAAAAATTACCAAGACGATCACACACACACATTTCAATATGAAAACTGTTTAAGAGTTATTAATACTAAAGCTTTGATTGGACATATGCATTTTATTTGTATCCAATGAAAGGCAAAACGCATGGCCAGTGGAAAAAGCACTTCAAAGCTCCTTAGAGACTACGTTGGCCAAGTCACCTATCAAATTTTTCAGACCTTAAATCTGCCAAGACATAGAGGTTAAGACATCAGTTCCTAGATGACATAAAGAGGAATTTACCCAAAAACTTTCTTTCAAGATCTGAAAAATGTTTTCAGGAATCCATATCTATGTTATATGTCTGGTAAACACCTTCACAAAAACAATTACTGAATATAAACAAGTATTTAGTAAGGCACAATCCAAAAGTCCTTTGCAAATTGCTTGTACATTTTGAAGAAATTATGGATTACATCATTTATTTACATCTTCTTTTCAACCAAATTTATTTTAATGCATCTACTTACAATCTCAAGGTATTTCTTAGTTTTTCCCCAAAAAGACAAATGCAAGGATAAACTATTAATAGTTCTGCTTTTAGGTTTCTTGTTTTAAGACACACTACCTCTTGTTTTTTCTTTTTCTATCCATTTTATAGCTGCTTTTTCAAATATATTTTCCTTTCAATTTTGTATTCATGTGTTTTTATCTTTTTTAAAGCATTGTTTATCTTTATTTTAATTCTTTATCAAGTACTCAGTTGGGATTTCATCCTGCTTGGCAACCACTCTAATTCTGTAGCCTCCTCAATGAGAAGCAAGTTTCACTTCTCATTTATCTTCCCCTGAACTTTTTCCTTTTTTCTCACTTTCACTAGCAACATTAATTTCAACCAATTTCTAAGACAGGAAGTATGCCATTCAATGTATAATCACACTTTACATCAGACTAAGACACTGTTGACTCCCTGTCATTTTCAAAATATCAAATACCCAAGAGAGTAATTAAAAACAAATTTTAAAAATCTTTGAAGGGAAAGATGAAGACTCCTTTCATATTCCAATAAAGCCTCTCAATGTTATTTGTATAAACTATTCAATAGGAAAGCTAAAAGACAATTTTAGTTTATACTAAATAACTAAACAAATATTTACAAAACATTCACTATTTGTTAGTATAGTGATAGGCAGCATTATTCAAAAGCCCACAAAAATGACCAAATTAAATTAATATCAAAGTTGTTTTCACAGCTGTGTTCCATTTATAGATTTGGTACTGGGCCCTAAATGTCATGACTCCATGCAAAACATTAAACATTACCAGCCATCATTTAATCTGTAAAATTAAGATATTCAACTATGTGATGAAGTCTGCGATAATCTTGAAAATATTGCTCAGCAGAGTGACCCTTGCAAAGATGCACCAGCAACACTTCAAAGGATTATTTTTTGTTTTTAGAAATACAGTATGGAAAACTGTATATATATATGTGTGTGCATATATACACAGTGGTATATAATTTGGGCCTACTTTTTCAACTTATGTCATGAATTTTGTCCTACATCTTTAGAACACTTAGAAAAATGTCACCTTAATGGCTGTTAAAAAATCTACCACCAGCATATAAATTAGTACAGCCATTTTAAAAAACAGTATGGAGGGTCCTCAAAAAATTAAAAAAAGGCTGAGTGCAGTGGCTCATGCCTATAGTCCCTGCACTTTCTGCAGCCAAGGCAGGAGAATTGCTTCAGGCCAGGAGTTTGAGACCAGCCTCGTCAACATAATGAGACCCCATCTCGACAAAAAAGGAAAAAAAGTTAGCCAGGCATGGGGGTATGAGCCTGTAGTCCTAGCTACTCAGGAGGCTGAGGCGGGAGGATCGCTTAAGCCCAGGAATGCAAGGCTGCAGTGATCCATGATCACACCACTGCACTCCAGCCTGGGCTACACAGCATGATCCCATTTCTTAAAAAGAATAAAAATAAAAATGGAATTACCATATGATCCAGCAATCCCACTACTGGGTATATCCAAAGGAAATACAATCAGTATCTTAAAGAGACATACCTGCACCCCCATGCTCACTGCAGCATTATTCACAGTAGCCAAGATATGGCAACAGCCTAAGTGTGCCTCCAGAGATGAATGGATAAACAAATTGCGGTAGGTATTTATAATGGAGTATCATACAGCCATAAAGAAAATAGGAAATGCTGCCATTTGTAACAACATGGATGAACCTGAGGACATTATGCTAACTGAAATAAGCCAGACACAGAAAGACAAATACTGCATGATCTTACCTAGATGTGGAATCTAAAAAAGTTGAACTCATAGATGGAGAGCAGAACAGTGGTTGTCAGGAGCTGAGGGGTAGGGGAAACGGGGAGTTGCTGGTCAAATGGTACAAAGTTTCACTTATAAGATAAACAATTTCTGGGGATCTGATGTGCAGCATGGAGGGTGATGAGTGTGTTAATTTGACTGTGGTAATCACTGCACAATGTACATGTCTATCAAATTACCATGTTGTATACCAATGTTAATTTGTCAATTAAATATTAAAAATAAAGTCATCCGCCCCCCAAAAAAACCTACCACTACAAAATTCAACAGTTACTGTATAAAATGCAGACTTTCAAAGGAGAAATATTAAATATTTAGCAAACCTATTTGTGAAAATGTTGTAAGTCATATCTTTGGAAAGTTGCTACTGTAGGAGAATTGACCCAACTTTTAAAAACCAAGCAAGGTACACAGCAATGGCAATGAAAATGATGGAGAAAATCTTCATTATAAATCCATCTTTAGAGTTTTCTACCTCTGAAAAGTTGGGGAAAGGTCCAATTTAAACAGTGATCCTATGTTTCTACTTTAGTCCTATATATAAGCTACCAGAGAATTTCAAATAATTTAAAGCTTAGCTATAGTTATAAATTGACAGAATTATGTGAAAAGTTCTGAGCCTTATAGCATTTCCCCTCTTTTTCACCCTCTATGCCTTCCCTGGATGAATAGAAAATGAGACTCTGAATTAAAAATGTACTGTTTTCTAAAGATTCTTCCAATAAGCACACTAAATATGCAAGCACTTACAAAATTAAAATGCACAAAGTTTAGGAACCAAGACACTAATCATGGTCTAACACAAACAGGAATGAGCAGTTTGAACCACAAACACTACGCAGAACTACTTTCTTGGCCACATAAACTTAAGGAAAGAAGTGCAGCAACAATATAGGGGTTTAATCAGTTCTACCCCAGACAGCCCTGGTGCCAAAGAGGCCAGGGCCTGCAAGGCTTTTTTAGACACAATGCACTTTTAATAGAAACCAAGAAGAAGGAAGGAAATGCACATCCAAAAAAAAATCAATCATAAAATATTTGAGTAATGAGAGACAAAACAGTTACTGAAAGGAATCCACATTCAGTCAACAGGAAAAGACTCTGCAAAGAGCACATTTAGGATTACAGTGCGTACTGACCCGTGCTGAAGTAGCAGGGTCTTGGCGGAGCAGACTTGCTCACCACTGTTAAATACAGTTCAGAAGACTTGATTAACTGATCATCTCAAATTCCTACATGCACCATATCCTCAATAACATCACTACAAAAACTGTTCGATCCTGGCAAATGTTAAAAACAGGAGAAATGAGAAGATGTCCATCCATCCTTTAGCTAGAAATTTCCAAACAAGGCATAAATTAGGCCCAATGAGGTTGTCTTTTAATACATCAAGAGGCAGACATGGCTATGTGATTTTATTACTAAACAAAACATATAAGGACCTCCTGCACTTATTAAATATAAAATAGCTTTTAAAAGTCCATCACAGGTATATTTCCGACTATAATTTTTAAGGGGGATTTTTTTTTTTCTTAATGTAGTCAAGCAGGCAAAGAGCCAATCAATCCATTAGAAAAATCAAAGAGCCAGAAATCTATGCTTTGTCATTAATTCAGCCATATGAAGAACATTACTATTAGCATCTTTTTTCAAAAAACTGAACAGCAGGGGATAAATAGATAGCAGAACAGAAAGAAGAAAATGCCTCTGTGGTATCTGTCCTGTGACTGGGACAGAGCTGGCACTTCTGGCTCATGCTATGTCCTTGGGAGTGAGCGAGTGTCACAGTTGTTGGCAGTGCACACACAGTGGTAACAGAAGACATCATGAAAAAGCCATTTCTGACTCTAGATTTTGATGGCTATCATTTAGGCAAAAAGAATACACTGGGATTATCTAACCTTTTCCTTCACTCCCTTTAACAGTGAGCACATCATTAAAAACACTATGAAATTCTAGTAGTAAATTTAAAATGCTATATTCCTATGGTTCTCTTGGAATGAGTCAGTCTAATGAGCCAATTTCAGCCACAGTTAGCTTAGAAGAAAAAGATGAATGAAAGGGAAAATAGTATCATAGGCAACACAAAGACCTACTTCCTGACTGCACAACACTTTAATAAAAGTGCTTCCAATTTAAATTTGCTCTTGAATGTTAATGAGTCTTCCTGAAGGATAAGCTTTTGTATAAGAACTGGTTTGGTTTTGTTTTAATAAAACCTACTTGCACATTTTTTTAAATTACAAAATTATTGCAAACTACCCAGCCAAGACTATTTCTTCTCTACTCTGGTATGGGACTCCTCCTGCAGGTAGTGGCTGTGTAACTAGGAAAACAAAAATATTGCCAACAGGCACATACTGTGCAGAAAATATAAGTGCTACATTTATAGACAGGAGCAGCTTTGTAGAACATCTAAGATCGGCAGCCCAAATGAAGAACAACCGTCTGGTTCTTCACTTATAACCAAGGACTTCAGAAACACAAACATCCAGGACCATGAAACCTAGGTACCTTGCGTTGCCAGCTCTAAAACTATAGATGGGAAGCCCCAAAGTAGCCAATTATTTAAGGCCATACGTGAGCTGTTTCAACATACGCATTCACATATACTTACCTTTCACTTAATTGCAGTTATTAAAAATACTACATATTTTAAAATAGGTTGAAGAAAGCAAACAAGTATTCAATGTTATTACAGCTGGGCAAGAAACTGCTAAGACAAATCAACGTATACTTCACAGGGGATTCGTGCCATACACAGGTGTGTTTCCCTTGATGCCTGAATGTATTCTACAAAAATGAGAATATTCCATTTGCCTGGAGTAGGGAGTAGGGATATTTGTAATCTGTTACGGAAATGTAAAACTTAGAGAAAAGGATATATTACATTCTTCTTGTACATGAAAAGATACTTAGATACATTTACTTATCTGAAGAATGTTTTTAGTTCCCAAGAAATGATCTCACCATTCACAAACATCTTGAATCATAAACTCCAATGCATGATTTTCCTAATAAAAGAACACTTGAAATTCTCATTCATTTACACTTTAAAAGGATAATGTGGTGAGGGAGTCCTGCCACTTGAGATACATTCATCTCAAACAAATCCTTGGTTCCAATGTGAATTTTCATGTGTTTATTTTTCAAATATTTGGAATAATTCAAATATAAAGCAATACACGCTATAAAAGTTAAATGCAATTAAAATATCCAAGAAAATGAAATTTAAAAGAATGACCATTAAATTTATAAACTTCAAATCCTTCAGATGATTTATTGCAATATGAAAGTAAAGTCCAAGTTGAAAAATTTATTTGACAGATATGGCATATTATAGGCACTCCAATATCGAAGCATTATGCTGTTCAAATACATTAATCTTCATCTTACCCTAGGTTTTATGTATACTTAAAAAAAAAAAAACTAGCTACAACCAGAAGACAAATAATAAACTCCATGGCAGCACTTGTAATATTCCTTAATATAAATGTAATGTTCTTATAATCATTAAAAGATTTGGAAACTTACAGGGACCTGAGACTGTATTATTTCTGATGGAATTACAAAAGTTAGCCTTTTCAGAACCTAAGAATTCATCTAATGTTCTCACTTTTATTTCTAATATTCAAAGTAATAAAACATACCACTTTTAAGTAACACTTAATATGTGACTCTTACTTTTATTTGTAATATTCAAAGTAATAAAACATATCACTTTAAAATGGCACTTAATATGTGACAGGCACTATGTTCAATTCACTTAACCCTCCCATGATTCCTATGAAGGAGATTCTAACATTACCTTTCTTTTACAGATGAGATAACTGAAACAAAGGGGTCAAATTACTCACTCAAAATTTACAGCTAAGTAAGTGGCATAGCTGAGATTCAAACCCAGGAAATCTGGCTCCAGAGTCTTAACTACATTTCTACATTAAACAATCCCAACCTCCCTCCTTAGCTTCCTACCTCAGCCTCAAGATTAATACCTGAGAAGGCAAACATTCCTACCTAAATTCACACCATCTGCTATCCCTTTTAAAAGAGTACATTCACATATCCAAGTTGTTCCAAACATTCTTGAGATAAAAGGCAAAAGAAAAGAAATTCCCTTATACTTCTGGGAAAGTGACAAAGGATACAAAATGCAAGAAGTTATAAACTCTAAAAAAATTTAGAGAAGTAAGCCATTATCGATAAAGTTATATAAGCATTCCTATTCAGATCCTCAAAAACATGAATAACACCAATGCTTTCCAAAAATCAGTACAGGCATACATACCTCAGAGATAGTGGGGTTCAACTCCAGACCACCACAATAAAACTAATATCACAAGAAACACTGCAATAAAGCAAGCCACATATAGTTTTTGGTTTCCAGTGCACATGAAACTTATGTTTGCACTGTAGTCTATTAAGTGTGTAACAGCAACATGTCTAAAATAAAACCAACACACATGCCTTAATTTAAAAATATTTTATTGCTAAAAATGCTAAGAATGGGCTGAGAACAGTGGCCCACACCTGTAATCCCAGCACTTTGGGAAATTGAGATGGGAGGACTGCTTGAGGCCAGGAGTTTGAGACCAGCTTGGGCAACACAGCAAGACCCTGTCTTTACAAAAATTTTTTTTTAAAAAAATTAGCTGGACATGGCATGTGCCTGTAGTCCTAGCAACCTTGGGAGGCTGAGGGGAGAAGATCACTTGAACCCAGTTCAAAGTTACAGTGAGTTATGATGGTGCGACTACACTCGAGCCTGAGCAACACAGCAAGATCTCACTCTTAAAATAAAATTTTTTTTAAATGCTAATGATCATCTGACCTTCAGTGAGTTGTAATGGTTTTGCTGGTGGAGAATCTTGCCTTGATGTTGACAGCTGCTGATTGTTGGGGGTGCTGGCTGCTGAAGGTTGGGGTGGCTGTGGCAATTCCTGAAAATAAGATAGCAATGAAGTTTGCTACATCAATTGACTCTTCCTTTCACAAAAGATTTCTCTGCAGCATGTGATGCTGTTTGATAGCATTTTACCCACAGTAGACTTTATTCAAAATTGGGGTCAATCTTCTTAAATCTTGCTGCAGCTTAATAAATTTATGTAATATTTTAAATCCTTTGTTGTCATTTCAACAATGCTCACAGCATCTTCACCAAGAGTAGGTTCTATCTCAAGAAACTCTTTCCTCATTCATAAGAAGCAACTCCTCACACCTTCAAGTTGTATCATGAAATTGCAACAATTTAATCATGTCTTCAGGCTCCACTTCTAGTTCTCTTGCCATTACCACCATATTTACAGTAACTTCCTCCACTGAAGTCTTGAACCACTCAAAGCCATCCATGAGAATGGGAATCAACTTCTTTCAAACTACTATTCATGTTATTTTGACCTTCTCCCATGAACCACAAATGTTCTTAATGGTATCTAGAATGGTGAATCCTTTCCAGAAGGTCTTCAATTTACTTTTCCCGTATCAGTGGAATCATAACAGCAGCTAAAGCCTTACAAAATGTATTTCTTATATAAGAAGACTAGAAAGTCAAAATTACTCCTTGACCCATGGGCTGCAGGAAGGATGTTGTGTTGGCAGGCATGAAAACAGCATTCACCTCCTTGTACATCTCCATCAGAGTTCTTGGGTGACCAGGTCAATGAGCAGTAATACTTTGAAAGGAATCTTTTTTTCTGAGCAGCAGGTCTCAACAATGGGCTTAAAATATTCAGTAAATCATGCTATAAACAGAGGCACTGTCATCTTCCGTTTTGTTCTTCCATTTATAGAACACAGGAAGAGTAGATTTAGCATAATTCTTAAGGGCCCTAGGATTTTCAGAAAGGTAAATACACATTGGTTTCAATTTCAAGTTACCAGCTTAAAGTCATTAGACTCTAACAAGAGAATCAGCCTTTCCTTTGAAGCTTTGTACCCAGGCATTGATTTCTCCCCTCTAGCTGTGAAAGTCCTAGATGACATCTTCTTTCAATGGAAGGCTGTTTTATCATTGAAATCTGTTGCTTAGTGTAGCCACCTTCATGAATGATCTTAGCTATGTCTTCTGGATAACCTGCTATACAGCTATTACATCATCACTTGTTGCTTCACTTTGCACTTTATGTCACGGAAATGACTCTTCTCTTAAACCTCATGAACCAACTTCTGCTAGCTTCCAACTTTTCTTCTGCAGCTTCTTCACCTTTCTCATGCTTGATAGAATTTAAGAGAGTTAGGGCCTTGCTCTGGATTGGGTTTTGGCTTAAGACAATGCTGTGGCTAGTTTGATCTTCTATCCAGACCATTAAAACTTTCTCCATATTAGCAATAAGGCTGTTTCATTTTCTTATCATTTGTGCATTCACTGCAGTAGCGTTGTTAATTTCCTTAAAGAACTTTTCCTTTGCATTCGCAACTTGGCTAACCATTTGACACAAGAAGCCTAACTTCTGGCCTATCTCAGCTTTTGACTTGCCTTCCTCACTCAATCATGTCTAGCTTCTGATTTAAAGTGAGAGACGTACAACTCTTCCTTTCACTTGAACATTTAAAGGCCATTGCAGGGTTATTAATTAGCTTCATTTCAATATTGTTGTGTCTCAGGTACTAGCTAAGCCAGAGAAGAAGGGGAGACAATGGAACGGCTGGTCTGTGGAGCTGTCGGAACACACACATTTAACAATTAAGTTTGCCATCTTACATGAGTGCAGTCTGTGGTGCCCCAAAACAATTACAATAGTAACATCAAAGATGACTGATCACAGATCACTGTAACAGATATGATAATGATGCAAAAGTTTGAAATATTGCAAGAATTACCAAAATGTGACACAAAGACACAAAGTGAGCACATGCTGCTGGAAAAATGGTGCCAATGGACTCACTCCACACAGAGTTGCCCCAAATCTTCAATTTGTAAAAACACAATACTGTGAAGTGCAATAAACCACAATGCAATAAAACAATGTATGCCTATATAACAGGGGAATCAAAATAGTTGGTACTGTTGTAAGGAAAGACACATAAATCAATAGAACACAGAGCCCAGAAATAAATCCTTGTATATATGCTCAAATGATCTTTGAAAACGATACCAAGACAACACAATGGGGAAAGAATAGTTTCTTCAACAAATGGTGCTGAGAAAACTGAGTATCTACATGCAAAGGAAAGAAGTTAGATCTGTATCTTAAGCCATTTACAACAATTAACTCAAAATGGATTAAATACCTAAACCAAAACTCCTAAAAAAAAAAAAAAAACCACGGGGGAAAATCTTCAAGTCACTGTATTTGGCAAGGATTTCTTAGATATGACAGCAAAAGCACAGGCAAGAAAAGTAAAAATAGACAAATGGGACTACATCAAATTTACGAACTTCTGCATGGCAAAGAAAAACAATCAGTGGAGTGAAAAGGCAACCTATGGAATGAAAATAAATATTTGCAAACTATGTATTTGATACATATCTGGAATATATAAAGAACTCTTACAACTCAATAACAACAAAAACCCACAAATATTCCAATTAAAAGATGGGCATGGGACTTGAACATTTCTCCAAAGAAAATATACAAGTGGCCAAGAAGCATATGCTCAACATCACTAATCATTAGGGACATGCAAATCAAAATTACAATGAGATACCACCTTAAACCCATTAGGATGGTCATTATGGGGGGAAAAAACAGAAAATATTAAGTGTTGTCACAGATGTGAAGAAATTAGAACCCTACTGCACTGTCTTTGAGAATATAAAATGGTACAGCTGCTGTGGAAAGCAGTATGAAAGTTCCTCAAAAATTAAAAATAGAATTACCATATGATCCAGCAATCCCACTTCTCGGTGTATATCCAAAAGAATTGAAAATAGGATCTTCACAGTCAGTTACAGATTGAACTCCTTGTTCTATTACTTTCCCCCCTTCTCACTACTGCACTTGACTAGCCTTAAAAAAAAAAAAAAAGAAAATAGGATCTTTTTTTTTTTTTTTTTTTTTTTTTTTTGTTGAGACAGAGTCTCACTTTGTTGCCCAGGCTAGAGTGAGTGCCGTGGCGTCAGCTTAGCTCACAGCAACCTCAGACTCCTCGGCTTAAGCGATCCTACTGCCTCAGCCTCCCGAGTAGCTGGGACTACAGGCATGTGCCACTATGCCCGGCTAATTTTTTCTATATAGATTTTTAGTTGTCCATATAATGTCTTTCCATTTTTAGTAGAGACGGGGTCTCGCTCAGGCTGGTCTCGAACTCCTGACCTTGAGCAATCCACCCGCCTCGGCCTCCCAGAGTGCTAGGATTACAGGCGTGAGCCACCGCGCCCGGCCAAGAAAATAGGATCTTAAAGAGATACTTGCATACCCATGTTCAGTGAAGCATTATTCACCACAGCCAAGAGGTAGAAGCAACCTAAATGTCTATCCATGGATGAATGGATAGACAAAATGTGGTATATACATACAATGGTGTTATTCAGCCTTAACAAAAAAAGATCCTGCCATATGCTACAACATAGGTGAACCTTTAGGACGTTATGCTAAGTGAAATAAACCAGCCACAAAAAAAAAAAAATGTATAAAGAACTCTTACAACTCAATAACAAACAAAAAAAAAAACACCCACAAATAATCCAATTAAAAGATGGGCACAGAAAGACAAATACCACATGATTCCACTTACATGAGGTATCTAAAGCAGTCAAACGCACACACAGAAAGTAGAATGGTGGCGCACTGCGGTGGGGGAGGGGAAAGCTGTCGTTAGGTCAGTACAGAGCTTTAGCCATGCAGGACGGGAGTGGGGGAGTTCTGGGGATCTGCTGCACAACAGTGTGCATATGGTTGACAATATCGTACTGTACTGTTAGGAGGGTGAATTTTATGTTATATGTGGGATTCTTTTGCCACAATAAAAAAATGAGTACATAGGATTACCAATACATAAAGTGTTAGTTAACAACCTCATATTTTAGTCATGCCTCTTTAACTATATTGGATTTAAATCAGCCTGAGCAGAAAATCTACTTGTAAAACACATATTTGAAATTATGAAAGGGGCAAGATTCAGACTGTTTTTCATATTTAATATATACCAAGCTGGTCATATTATTTCCAGATGATTTTTATTTCTCTGAACTCTTCCAGAACATGATCTTCCAACACATAGGAATAATGGAGTTTACCTAAAAGCTTCCAAATAGACATATTTTGGAAAGAGAACCTACCACAGTGTTGCCCAACACAAATATAACATGAGCTACACATATAGTTTAAAATATTCTAGTAGCCACATTAAAAAAAAAAGGTAAAGATACTTATAAAGTTAATATATGTTTTATTTAATCCAATATAACCAAAATAGTTCCATATGTAATCAACATAAAAAATTGAGATATTTTACATTCTTTCATTCATACTAAGTCTTTGAAATTTGGTATACATTTTATACTTACAGCACATCTCAATTCAGGTGCTAAGTTTTCCTTGGAACTACTTGAGCTGTATCTAGAGTTCAAAAAATTTATAGTTAAAAAAGTACATTCACATACCCAAGTTTTTCTAAACATACTTACAATTTTCTAATAATTGAATCAAGCTATGATATAAATTTAAATTTAATTAAAGTTAAATAAAATTTAGAGTTCAGTTCCTCAGTCTAGCAACATTTCAAGTGCTCAACAGTCAAATGCCTAGTGACTACTGTATTGGACAGCGTATGTCAAACAGGAACATGACATTGTTCTATCCTCGCTAGTTCTAAGATATCTCATTTATGATGGCTGTCATGGCATCTGACTGGTACAGCCTGAGATTAGCCTCATCCCCAAAGAGGACATTTTTGTTTTCTGAAAAGCCAGTCAGCATTTGGGGTTTGAACAACAGTAGATGAAAATATGTTAAGTCACTGGGGGTAGAGGGTGCTAAATACAGATTAGATTTGACATCCCATTGGAGTACATACAGTAAATGGATTTTAATTATAATAATTAATTATTAGAAACACAAGGGGTAAAACGCGTTTGCCCTAATTGTGTGAAATTGTTCTAACATCCATTTGGAATGGCCCTAACAAGAATAAGATTCAAGAAAAATCATCTGCTGTCCCAGGTGTAATCTTTCCTGCTGGCTCTGCACAGCAGGCTGGTCAGAAGGCAGCAAAGAGCTAAGAAGGGAATAAACTATTCACCTGGAGGCCTCTGCAAGTTACTCATAGGCAATATTATCAATGTTGGGAATTTCAATCTGCTCAAATTTACCAACACACATATTTTGTTCAAAGATATCAACAAAAAATGAAATCATAAAAACAAAACAAGGTATTATGAATAGTGCCTTCATTTGACAAAGAATAAAACACTCAAATCATTGATAAATTATGGAATTCCTCAGAAACTTTAAAATAGAAAAAAGCCAAGTAGCTATAACAATGGACACAAAGAAAAAAATGACATCAGGCTTTGCTTTTGCTACAAAGAAACACCATCTCTATTACCAACCCAACATGGTTTATAACAACTGCTAACTCTTAAATAGTTCCTAGCAATAACAACAGTAGTAATAATACTAACAGCTAACACATGTGCGCCACTTATTTTGTGCCAGGAATTGTTCTAAGCATATTACATATATGAACTTGTTTAATCTGCACAATAACTCTATAAAGTAGGTACTTTATGAACCCCATTCTGAAGACAAGGAAAGTAAGGAAAGAACAGTTAATGACCAAAGGTCACAAAGGTAACTGGCAGAAGACCTGAGATTCAAACCTAAACAGTCTGGTTCCAGATAACATTCTTCTAATCACTACACTGTACAGCCAAGACTATCAAATTCACCTTGGCTGGTTTGAAAAGAACCATAAAACCACTATCTGCTCAGACTTTTGAATCTCACCCTGATGGAAATATTAATAGATGGAAACTTCTTTCCACACTTACCCACCAAAGATGCCCAGCGACCTACTCACTGTGACCATCTCTCTTCTTAGCACAAATACGTGGGAAATCTGTTCCAGAATGGAGCCAATGCAACCAAATCAGGGAATTCCTACTCCACTGCCCTCAAGAATTTCATACAACTTAATGGTGATCCCAATAGAAAACCTATGGCTTACCAGTAATCTATAAGAACTGTTAACCAACGAATTGCTCCCCATATTGCAAATTCTGAAGCACTTTGAGAAATGGGAACATGGAAGCGCATGCATTGAAATCTCACCTACAATTCAAAAACTCACAATTCCATTTTAGACAATAGTTCCAATCCCATAAAACAGGGCAGATAATGAATTGCCAACTGACTATTTCAAGTTTCCCTACTTTTACTTGCCCCAAATGCTCAAAGTACTTCATGAGAGAAGTAGCTTATGAATAATAATGACAAAGAAGCACATGAGTGGAAGAAAAAGAAAAAAAGGACCTAGATATGCAGCCCTTTCTTAATCAAAAACGATATATTTAACCACGGCTTTCCACCCTACTTGTTCTTACTACACAACTCCCTCTTTTCTTCCACTTAGATTTCTTCCTTGGTACCATTTGTTTACCCACATGTGTGTGTGTTCGTGTATTTTTTAATATGCAAAATCTTGCTTAATATGTTATAAAGTCTTCTCTAAAGGACCGAGTCTATTAAGAAAAAAAATACTCATTATGAAAATTGAGTAGGTCAACATCTCAGTTAAAATTTTCAAATGGTTTTAGCAGCCAGCAGACATAAGGGTAAAAGGAACAGCTCCAATCCTCATATTTTTAGGCTCCCTGAGAAAGAAAAACATACCTGGTCTAATTTATAAGGTACCCTCATATTGATAACTAACTGAGCTGTTTTTTGTGGCTTACGCAACTCTTTCACATGTTACACAAAGCAAGGACTACTCTAAAGCACTCTGCCCCGCCCCAACCTCCTCCCTGCAAAAGGTGATATTTCATTTTCCCAACTCTGTTTTGGTAAATTATTACATGGACCTGCATTCCCTGGGAAAAGTCCAGAAGACATATCTTCTAATTAAAGGAATCTACCAAACATTTTGAGTTCTACAGATTCTCCTGGTTGATCATGAATTTAACAACCAGCCTTTCCAGTGACATTTTCAATTCAAAAACAAACCCGAATCAACCTTCAAAGCTGAAAGCGCTGAAATTCCAGAATCAGAAAAAAACTTCCTTACTGATCAACACACAGTTCCTGATTTCAGTATTCAATAGAGAGCTAGTTACTGCATACTAAAATCAACTTTCACAAACTTCCAGTGATAATACGAGCTCTTAACTTGGAGGTCCCCAAAACACAAATCCTATGAAAAGAAAGCAAATTACGTATTTATTTACCACACCCGTTTTGACAGAATTTGATATTATGTTTATTGAACATTAATGTCACACCCTAATACACACAGAAATAATACCTAGGATTTATGCAGCAGGAGAATTTTGTAACCTCCTGAAATTCACGTCAATTAAGTCTATGTTCAGCCCCCATCCCCCTACGAGCACATACAAACCTGCTCTGATAAAATCAACAATTATACTTGCTTCCCTCTCTCAGTTGCCAAGTCATCAGATCCACCCACCTGGATCCCCTTATGACTGTAAAGTTTATGGATTACTTATTTCTCATGTTTTTTCCTGACACAATGTAACCACCTTTCCTTTTATAGAGCTCTGATCAATTCTCAGAAGCATATTGGGGGAGGAGAGTAACAGTAGCAAAGATGTTTTAAGATTTTTCTTTATTACTTGCAATCTTGTTTGCAAAGAACTTTACAGTCATATCATAGCCTTGTTATAACAATTTAGAAAAGGAAGCATTCATAATCCTATTTTGGAAAAAATAAGGTTAAACCAGTTGCAAAAGACTACCCAGTAGATACAAGGTAGAGTTTAGATTCAAGGTAGTAAGTGCTGCATCTATTCCTCTAATGTTCCTGAGCTACTTAAGTCCAAATTTTTTTTAATTAAGGCTGACATCACTCACATGAAGCTTAGTAACGTTTAACCGCTGCAACCACCTCATTACCTGTGGCACCACAAGCAGCTAGAATCTAGCTGCTAGAACATCTCCCACCCAGTTTTTGTGGGGGTTCAAAAGGGAAGAATAGACATTTTGAAAGTGGAAGGGATAAGAACAGAACCTATGAGCCCAGTGACAGGTGCAACATTAATGATGAGCTTTTAGTTTCTGATAAGCTGCTTGTTTCTAAGGACCCCAAACAGTCCACCTTGATAATCTTTCCAAGTAATATAGTCATGTTTTTCTCTGTAACAATACAATTGCTATCCAAATAAACCTTAGATTTACTTAGAAAGTGTCTTTAATAGAAATTTTAAGAAGTCAAATACAAGACTAGCAATAGCATATAAAAGAAAAAAATCCCACATAGAATCTACCTTTTCTCATCTGGAAAGGTCCCAAAGACAAAACCAGTTTCAGTAATGAGCTTTGTAAAAGTACATCCTAAATGTTATTATATGTTTATTAAAAAACTGCAAGGTAAAAAAAATAATATTTTTAATACAAAAATTCAAAAACACACACAAAATTAGTATTTTTCTAATAAAGACTTTCTCTGCATTGAACATCCAGAAATTACCAGAGAACATGTGAGAATGTGACCTTTTATTATGAGTAAAAGATGTTTTTTCTTCACCACCAGAGGTCAGAATCCAGAAGTAAGTCCTTGTTTTATGGTCACAATTTTATACTTTAACCTCATGAATCTCAGAGTAACTTTAGATGCCACTTAAAAGCCCTCAAGTCTCAACACTAAGTGTAACTCCACAGAAAAGGGTTTCACAAAGGAAAAAGAGAGAGAAGACTGTCATTTGTTCATTTGTTCCTCTAAAATACTCTAGAAGAGCTTTTATCCATATCCACAAGAAGGTAGTGGTTATTGAGCCCAAACATGCATTCACTCAAATTCAACAAAGGATAGTTGAGCAGTGTTAGGCACCCAGGACAGAACAAGAGTAAGAGAGAAAACTCCTCCATGAGTGGAAGGATCTGACCTCAATCCATCTATAACACTCATTCAACAGCACATGTTGAGCACTTCGTAGGGCCAGCCAATACTTTTGGAGTGAATGTTTGGTCTATATAAGATCCTGCTCATTTTCTTGTCTTCCTACTTAAGTGGAGTTTATCCCGTGCCTATGATAAAAAATTCATCTCCAAATATTAATGCTAGTATTCACTGGACTTCCTCAACGAAGCTGGTCAAATTACTTGACCTTTTAAACATTCTTATCTTACAGATCTAGAAGACAGGAAACAAAGGAGCTTCAATATGTAACTTAGTTTTTAAAACTAGATTAGGAACGTTCCTAGCTGCTAGAAGACAAAAAAAAAAAAAAAAAACAACAGTATTTTCTTTTTAATTTGTAATACACAAATATAGACATTGACAATGCTCTTGACAAAAGAAAATGTTCCCGGAATACTGGATACTAATTTGCAGAAAATTTCACAAACTAAAATCACAAATATCTGATCAGGTATTTTTTAGAGAAAAAGCAAAGCAATTGTAATGGTCCCAGATGACAACTAATTTTTCCATACAACAATTTTCCTATCTCTCTCTCTGTTCAGTTCCAAATATTGTTTGTTAAAACTGAATAAATTTCACATTTATGATTTTTAACTGGATCACACTTTCTGCCTAACATTTTTCATATAACCCCTCATTAAAGAGACATTAACGATTCAATCAAACCAATTCCACTTCCTTACCCAAAAACTTAATTTCCTGTACAGTACTGCTTTCATTTCACCTTTGGAAAAAAACCTCAGTTCACAATTTTTTAAGGACCTCTGTTCCCTATTACTTAAGAAAATTCATAGCCTGGCAGAAAGTAAGCCAATATAGGTTGTTATAAGATCTGCTACTCACTTTCTGACAGAGGAAAGCTTCTAGCGCAGTCACAAAAACCAAGTTCCCTGTTGAAACTCCTGTCCCTACTTAAAATCCATTTTAAAAATTACTGAACACCAAAAATGGATGGCATAGATAAAATACACTCAGAATATTAATAACAATAGTCAATATTAAATGCAATGGGAAAGAAAACCAATGAGAGAAAGATTCTTATTTGGTGCACCAAACTCTCACTAAAACAAACTTCAGCAAAGCTAACATGTAAACTCTTAATTGACTTTACTTACCTCACTCTGACAAGAATATCTACTTTCCCTCTGCAAAATACACAGGTGATGCTCTCCAAACAGTAGCTGCTCATCGCTAAGTACCTCTCCCATAATATACTGCCACAAGGCATTTTGTTTGTTCCCAAACGTGCTTTTTGTTTTTCTTTTTGGCCATTAGCTCTTGTAATTATGTAATTTATTATTTTGCAAACCAATGAAACGAGGGTGAAAAATGACTACTTTTGAAAAACTAAATTAACTGCTTTGCAAATACTCAGTGAAGGAGAGCAGTTAAATTAATATCTGCCCAATGAACTGTGGAAAGAGAATTTAAGACTGGAAGAAACAATAATTTTAATCTTAACTATTCCTTTCTAACTAATTAACTAACTAGAACTAGGCCAAGTAGTCAGCTCACGTAGAATCAAAAAGTATTTTGTGGGACTAAACAACAATAAAGCATACAGTGGTGGCCGCTGCCATCGACCCCCAGGCTGCCAGGCTGCCAGAAGCATCTTCAGACAGCCCTCCTCCTGAAGGTCACCTATCTGACCCCACAAATCATCGTAACTTAAACGTATGCTGGATTATCTGGTTTATTTTCATACTGGAAGCAGCATTTGGGTTTAAAACTGTTTCCTTTGTATTAGCCTCCAGCCTACAAGTTTAGAAGCTGAAACTGAGTTCCTTAACACATAGAGAGCTTAGGAAATATAAAACTTAAAATCTCACTACTACACTACATCCCACAGCAATGGTCTTCAAACCGAGCTATGTATAACCTTCAGGGTGCATGAAAACTCTCAGGGAAAGAAATCTATTTCTCCATCTTCACCTTTCTAGTATTCTCTTTCCCAAAAATGATATGCCTGAGAATTTCACTTTCTCTTTCCTAAATGCCCTCCTCTCACTTCCTAAAGTGAGCATAACTCTCAGCTATCTATCACCTTCTCCCCATCTCACTAGGTGCACTGACTAGGGTTATAAAACCTCCAGGGCACCAAAGAGGAGAGCCCCTTGAAACAAACTGGTCTTGGTGCAAAGAAATGAAGACATCTAAAAGCAGGGAAATAAATGCAATTGCAAGTCAGATTGCTTCAAACAAAATTAAAGGAGGATCCAATCTTTGAGCCGTCAGACAATAGATGATGAAAAATAATTCTTTTTTTTTTTTTTTTGATACAGGGTCTTGCTCTGTTTCCCGAGCTACAGTGAAGTGGCGCCATCATAGCTCACTGTAACCTCCAAATTCTGGGTTCAAGAAATCGATCCTCCTGCCTCAGCCTCCTGAGTAGTGGGGACTACAGGCATGCACCACTACACCTGGCTAATTTTTACTTTTTTGTAGAGACAAGGTCTCGCTAGGTTGCTCAGGCTGGTCTGGAACTCCTCACCTCAAGCAATCCTCCCACCTTGGCCTCCCAAAGTGCTGGGATTACAGGCATAATACCAGCCTGGCCACCAAGCCTGGCCAAAAATAACTGTTGATGACAGATCACTGTGTAAATTTTGCCATGTAACTTCAGAAAAAGTCCAAAGAATTGACTGATACTGCTATAACACTCCTTTTTCATTTTTTAAAACAAGTTTTTTCAATGCCCACATCTCTAAAAAAGAGAAAAGAGAAGTAATGCCAAATCTCTCAGCATCTAGTAATAAATATGGGAAGAAAAAAGCACCCACATACACATAAGAGATAAATGTTTAAAAGATACATTTTTACTTTTTATTTTTATTAAACTCTTAACAGAATCTATAATATAATTACCATATTTTGCTTAACTCTATTCTACTAATGAAAATGGTTAAACAATTACTTCTGGATTGAGTAATCCTTGCCGGCACAGGACATTTTTAAGATTTTATAGATTTTTATTACATAAGTATGACATGATAATCCATAAAACACTTTGCAACATGAACATGTATTAGAATAAAAATCTGGAGAGAAGTGGGATAAAAAAAAAAGAGCTCAAGTAAACAGGATAAGATTACAATTAAAGAGATTATTCATTTTTTTAATGAATGGTGGATGGTATCAAAATGTTAGATTTGTATCAGGCATACATATCATGTGAAAGGTTTATTTTTAAATGTCAGTTTTTACAATATGCCCAAAATCATAACTTTGGAAACAACCTAAACTTAGGATGAAAATTTATATATTGGCACAAGATTTGAAGATCACATACACCAATAGCAATCTACTGCATCTAATGATTCTCATTCGGAGAAAGGTTGCAGCCTACCTTTCTAGCCTTTAACTAACAATAGCTCCTCAGTTTGCACCTGCAGTTGGAGTCTCAGGAACATGACTTCCTTCACAGGCTTTGCTTTCCTTCACTTTCCTACCCAGGCGCTGGACATACAAGACAGACCCAGCCTCCTCAAATTCCACCATTCTCCCTTTAAGGACCAGCTCTTGGTCAGGTGCTGTGAACTGCTAACTTGGTAAGAGGGCAGAACACAGAGGGGCAGTGGGGTTGAGAAGCATGGAATCTGGTGGCAGGTTAACTGGTTTTAAAATCTGGCTCTGCAATTTACTAATTTAAACTACTTAAATCTCTCTGTGATCCAGTTTCCTCATCTATAAAATGGGAGTTATAATCAGCATTACCCAATGGAGGTTTTGTAAAAATTGAATGAGTAAATGCATTTAAAACCCTTAAAGCACTGCTTGACATACTGTTTCTGCTATATCATCATCATTAGTAGCTACTACTACAGCTGCTGTCACCACACCCTGGTCTAGATTTTTATTGTATAGGCTCAAGCCCACATCTTTATAAACAGCTACTTCCCCTTACCTATTTCAGGCTACTATTTAGTTGGAAGGAACAAACAAGAACATCTTAGGTACCACATTTGTCCCTTCTTAGAGAAACACGGCCAGTGAAAACATAACAGGGTCCATAAAAACCCTATAAGTCAACCACTGTTAAGGGAGAGAAACACCACTAATAGTATTTGAATTAGCAAAGAATTCCACCCTGGCTTTTCCCCATTGCCTCAGCCTTTGTGTTTCAAAGACAGAAAAATCTAGTAGCAAGAAATACACGGAGATAGTTAAGTACTGAGAAGAAACTCCCAGGAGAAGGTCACACTTTCTCTTCTCAGGGCTTCTTTCTATTCCTTATCTTGAATCAGGAGGCAATATATGGAAAATAATTGGGGAGGGGGATAACCTATATTGGTAACCAAGGAAAACCAAAAATTAACTGTATAGACTGCATTTTCTTAAATAGATTGCTATGGACACTATCACCCGCTCCTGTCCACTCATTCAGGCCTACAGTTGGCTATAAAAAGAAAGAGAGGCTGCAGGAAGGAAGCCAAAGACAGGATTACAACTGCAGCCCAGAGACCTGGGATGGCAAGAATATGACTACAGAACCATTGGTTTCAACGGCCACTACCAACACTCCCTAGCCATCCCCAAAAATCACATCCTTAGGAAAGAAAATCTCTTTTTAACAAATAATTTACCATAATAAATATGGCCCCATATTTGGCCTTGAGGAAGCATCTTTTTAAACTTTAACTGCAATATAACTTCTTCATTGCAATAAACCTAAACCTCACTTGCGCCTAAACACAAACCAGCAACACATCATCGGCTGCCAGTTTGAAGAATAGGCTCTTATCAACTCAATAGCACCCAAAAGCATTAGAATCCTCTAAGATATTTGTGTGAAATGCAGATTCTTGGATCCCCATAAAGTCTTAGTCTGGGGTAGAAATCAAGAATTTGCATTTTTAAACAAACTCCCAGGAAATTCTTAAGTACATGGTAGTTTTACAACCACAGCCTGAAGGACATCCCTGGAATAACACTTAGTAAATGCAGTTCATATTCACTATGCCCACTCTGAGAAACGTGCTGGCATCATTTTCATCAGCAAGCTCTGTTTCCACACAGCTGGAAGGAACCATGACTGCAAACTGCTTTGAATTTGAAACTTGCCAGCCCTGCAAACAGAGAGGAAGGGGAGGGCATCTTTCTCATAGCTTCCGCACAATCGTGGTGAAGGGTTCCAATTGGCCTAACTTAGATAACGTGACCACTGCTTGTTTTTTCACAAAAAGTCCTCAGGGTGAGGCTACTTGAGACACTATGGTTGGTTTATCCTGTCCTGGGTCCACCTTTATGGCCAAGGGACCTGCAGTAGAAAAACGGGGCTTCACGGGATATAGCGACTGGGGACTCATTCTTCACTGGGCAGTTTCCCTAACTTGTGTTTATTATCAATAACTTCTTACGTGTCCTTCAATAGCTCAGTTGGTAGAGCGGAGGACTGTAGTTGTATAAATAACTTCATATAAAAATAAAGTTATTCTATACTTTATAATATGAATCCATGTTAAAATATTGATATCAATGTAAGTATTTTGGAATATTTGTGTTCCTGAAGCAAAAGAGTAAAGGAAACTTCTTTGGAAAACACATGCTTGAGTACTTCTAAAAGATGGGACACTTTTAGCCACATGCAGTAGCTTATATCTGTAGTCCCAGCTATTCAAGAGGCTCAAGTGGGAGGATCACTTGGCGTTCAAGGCTGCAGTGAGCTATGATCGCGACACTGCACTCCACCATGGATGACAGAGCAAGACCCTTTCTCTTTAAAAAAAAAAAAAAAAGAAGTTGATATCTGTTATTACCATTGCCTGAGAGTGTATAAAATACATTATAGAAGAGTCATTCATGAATGTTTGATATACACAAGAAAGTATTGGTAAAAAAGAAAAACTGTCTGCCAAACACAAAGGTTTTGTAGCAAAAAGAGAGTCACATGACTGGGCTCTTAACTCTACACAAACACCAACCAAACTTGTCATTTTACTTTGGGCAAAGTCAGGTAAACTCCCTATGCCCTTAGTTTCATTAGATATAAAATTAGGGAGAACTGGATGACATGATTTCTAACAGCTCATACTATGATCTTGTACTTTTCAAGTAGTCTCAGGTCTTGTTCTTTGTATCAACAAAGATGAAACATATTGTGAGGTTTACATAGAAATTCATTACTGTCTGCTTATTCCTGCTGAGGGTTCTGGAATTATAAGCCTGGGAAACAGCAAAATAATAGTTGCCATGCACAAGCTAAAGTGAAAAAAAAAAAAAATCAGGAACAACATCTGGATACCCAAGCACCAGATCTTTTCAATACACGCAAACAGAAGGTATGTAGTCATTTTAAAAAGGGGAAAAAAAAAAAAAGCCACACTGCTATTTTGGAAGATACTCTATATGAAAATCAGCAAAAGGAAAAAAGTTATATTTATACATACTAAGTAAGCATTATTTATACCACGTATACTGTCATTTATTCAACAAATATTTACTGAGCACCCATTATGAGCCAAGAGCTGGGAAGAGAGCCGAAAACAAGCCAAACAATTCCTGCTTTTTGGAGCCAGAAAAACATCAGGAGAGCCAGGTAAACCAAAATTAAAGAATTATTACAAATGTGGTAGCTGCTGCACAAAAAAAAGTATATATAAGGTGTGCCCAGAAAACCTAATAGTGTAAGAACCTGGGTGTGAAGATTCTCGGGGAATAATATTTTATCTAAGATTTTAAGGTGGGAGCACAGCATGCTGACAGGAGAAGGCATTCCAAGCAGAGAGGACAGCCTTAGACTTTATCAAACTTTATAAATGGAGACAGTGTAGATCATTTGTATACACTGTTAACTTTTATAATTGGAAAACAAAGGGACCAGGGAATATGTATCTACTTAGATAAACTGAGCACTGTATTAAAAATCAGACATTATGACCAGCAAGACAGAGCACATACATACAGACATTAAAAATGAGGGAATCACTGGCACACGTATTCCTCTTCCCCTTTTAAAAACAGCAATCAAGAAACTCAAACTCTTAATTCTGAAGACTATCCCCAAAATAATTAATTCCAAAATAAATTGGTGTAATTAAAACTTCTCTGATTAAGAAAAAACTCTAGTCTTTTCCAGAGACCACCTGGGCAGCCTCAGAACTATTCTTCTTCTATGCTAATGATTGCTGGTTTTAATCATCGTCTTTATAAAAAAAACAAATAATCATTGCATTCCAGTTGACAATTTGTGTTCCAAGTTTCCTTTTCAAAGTTGTCTTTAAAGTCCAAGGCAAATAAAAACCACTATACATAGCTGCTCGCAGAACTGACAAGGGATCCTTGACTCCAACAGACCTGGTTGGCATCAATGATTTAAGCATATTATGAAAATCTCCACACGACTCAAATTTTTTTAAGTACAGAACTGAAGTTTACACCCACAAATCTGTTTGATCTCTGCAGTTGCAAAACCATATGGCACACAGAGAAAAACAAATTATCTCTGCTTATGAAATAAGAACCGTCTGTAGGCTTTGGGACAGACCAACAGCTACGATTGTCTGCATATCACTATAATTAACTCTCTCTGATCCTTTTGAAGAATGTAGAGTTTTGGTTTTTGGTTTATTTGGTTTTGGGGGGTCTGGGGGATTAGGGGCCAGAAGTAAGGAGGATCACCAATGGAAGACAGGGAGAATCCTAAGTGTAACCTCAGACACAAGAATTTCAATATTCTCTTTGTATAAATATTTTATATGTAATATTTTTCATGCTTTATTTAATCACACTTATTGTTGAGGAAATACACGAAGCCACACATGTCAACATTTACAGTGTAGCGCAGAGAGTTATGCTCGTGAAAAGGGCTATGTCCTTACACCAAGTGACTCTGTAACTTCCAGAATAAAATCAGTTTCATAACCAGTGTAATCTTCCAGTCATAGGCTATACAGAACCAAAGGCAAAAGCATAGCATAGCAAAGAAAATTAAGTAACTTAAAATGTAGTTGAATTCTGCTATCCCTGCTTCCATTCCTGCCACTACCTGCACTACCACCATCATTCCTGCCGTCCTCGCCAAAAAAAAAAAGGTTAAAAATAATTTACACTTCCAAAACCAAAAGGTAAAGCTCTGTATCTCAAAAGTAACAGGTGAAGGGATTTAAAATTTGATCTACAACACCAACGGGACTTAAGAAAACACTTCATAAATATAAACAGGCAACCAATGGACTGTTAGCACCAGCAATGACAACTTCAGAGACATTGGCTAAACAGATCCAGAAGTGTAACAAAGAAACTGCAAATGAAAATAAAGGAGTAAATATTTTTAATTGTAGAAGGATCACTTCCCAGATACACATGTAATTTTACATGTAGGGGGTGACTGGTTAGAAAGAATTTGTCATTTTGATTTCCTAAGAGAAGATGCTATACTTAAAACAGCTGCTTCAGTAGGCCTGCTTATCTTTCCATTTGGTAAGATCAGAAAAATGAAAGTGTTTCCCTAACACTCTGTGTGGTAGAAACAGATGATACAGTAGGTTCTCCTCTGAAGGACTGGCTTCAAGTCATAACTCCTGAGAGTTGTGAAATCCCTAAAACACTGGGTCCTAGAAGCAGCCCTTGCATTTTATCTTTATTTTATTTATACAGTACCCAACCCAACACCTTCCAGCAACACCTTACCCTACCCCCACCACCACATCTCAAAGCCCGGCTGGCATGCTAGCTGGGATCCCAAGGATCCTATTAGAGCTATCAGACAAGCTGGGGAAAGTTTCCAAGAAGCAAACTAGGCGGAGTTCAAGGGAGAAACTTTATCCCTGTAGTTATGATCAACTCCAAATGTAAATACCTTTAAAACATATGGATTACAAGTATAGTCCTAGGAAAATCAGTAACATGTCACTGAGGAAAAGCATTAATGGGTTTACCTGGAATCTGATCTGCTAATTCTAAACACCCTTATACTTTTTTTTTTTTATTTTAAAGATCACTTGCTAAATACAAGTAAACTACAATAGAGAATACCTTTTATTCACTATCTAATCTTGCTGTCCCTAAGCCAAGTCCCTACGGAGGAGAGGCTGGTGTCATATATTTGGCAAATAATAGTTGAAAACAACCTTTTTCTTTTCTTTTTGTTGACAGTTTATTCACATAAGCCAGGGTAAAGACATTTCTGGATGCTTTATGTGTGCAAGGAGAGAAGCAGTTCAATAAAGGTCCACGGAGACATCCGGAACAAGCAGCATCTTTACCTGCCAAGAGTAACCACTGTTTTTTCGTCTTCCTGGATGGTGCTTATATTCCTCTGACAACCCTAAAGCCTCTCAGCTGGGTGAGGAAGCCCACTGGTTTTTTTTTTCCCCTTTCTCCTTCACTGAAGGCCTTGTTTACACCTCTTGGCTACAGATAGAGAAAACAAAACCTAGTTAGACCTATAGATTTCTGCACTTGACCTTCTTTCTTCATGTGGTAAAGATGTTGGTATCCGATGCTGCTGCAATAAGGAAAAGGAATGTGAGTTGCAGGAATGACAAACAGAACCTACAAAAGAAGAAAGAGAATTGGCCGAAAGTTTTCATTACCAAAGTTAGGATATAACAAAAGATGACTTTTTTAAAATAAATAAATAAATCTGCCAGGATAGAAATTCATTTAGCAAGTAAAATCTATCTACAGCACCGTATTTTTTTACAGCAGCATGCTGGAGTTTTCATATTTTGAAAAATGAGACACTGACTGATACACTTAGCCAAATATTCTGATCTGTCATCATTCTAAATATACGGGCCCATCTTTCAGCAAACAAATTAGCAGGTAATATATCATCCCTGAGTGCACACCCTTCCCTGGAAGCTCCATAAATACAGAGTGATCAAGACTGGCAGTTACTGAGCGTAAACGTAAAACAATACTAATTTCACTTGAGCCACACTGCAAAAGTCCATTGTATCAATCTTAAGCAGGATGTCAGAAAAACCTTTATGCACTGAAATTCTTTCAGGAGAGGAAAAACGATGAGACAGAAAATAGATGGCCCTTATGCTCCCTTTATTTAATCACAGAGAAAAGGGGAATGAATCTTGGGCAATGAATGACTCCAGTACTGTTTTTTAACTGTGTCTAGGGTCAGATGACCAAGCCCTGAATTTGGGAAATTGTAAACTGAAGGAAAAAATAGCCCTTCTCCCAGTCTTAACTACTAAAAACAATACAAAACACACAAACTTCCCAATACAGTGAGTGCTGCAAAGTTAGCTACAGTCTCAGATCCTCAGAAATGACTCACGCTGTCTCCAAGATTGTGATTTAAACAACAACCAACTATTTTCTGAGGGCAAAAGGGGAGTAAAGTTCTTAAATCATTTAATTCTGCCAATTAGTTCCGCAACTATGGCATTAAAGAACTATGGATATTTATCCACTGGAAGTGGATCAAAAAGTGGGCTCTCTTAATGCCTATTAAATAGTGCTGATTTTCAAGCATCACTGACCAAGGTCAAATCTGAACCAATGTGAAAACCTCCACTTCCCCATCACTAATCCCTTGAGCCATCCATTCTTCCAAAAGGCAAGTGTTTTGTAGGTGGGGGAGAAATACCACACAGTACCGGTAGCACTTAATATGGCTTTCTACACTAAACTCAGCTTACATGCCTATCATTTATCTAAGAAAAGTTAGAGAATGAAAATGTGATGGAAACTTTTAGAAATAGTATCACTATGATATTGACACACACAGAGAATCAAAGAATTAAGTGCTTTATCCCACATAAATTAGGTAAAATCTCTGGTTTATTGCCTGGTCACATATTTTTTCTTGGTATTTAGTTTTCTCCCATGAATTAGAGGAATAAAAGGATGCCCTATTGAACATGTGTTTCCAATTGACAAGTGTTTTGCTGGTCAAACTATACAATCAACATGCTTAGGTTCTACTAGGTTATCAGCTACTCTTAGAAAAGTTTGGGCTCAGGAGTTGGGAGTGATGAGGAAAACACAGTGAGCTGTAAGGCAACTGTGCCCTTGGTGGTGCACACGCACACTGGGAACTAACTTACCAATTAACCGCCTAAACAGAAAATTTCCAGAATATCCCAGAGTTGACCCAAGAACCTAACTGTTCACTTTATTAATATTTATAAGACTACTGCCATAAACACCACCCTCACAATCTACTACACACTGCTAGGTAACCTTCAACTTAATGATATTCCTATTGAAACAAAGTTAAGTATAGTCCAGGTCTATAGTTCATCTACATCATGAGTTCTAAAAACTTGCTCAGGTTCACTGAAAACCTAACCACCAATTATGGCACTTTCTCAAAAACATTAAATATAGTTCAAATATATTTAAACAAGAACGAAAAGCTGTGGTTCCCAGAGATCAGCTGTAAGCTAGTCACTATCAAAACCCTGAGCAAGCTGGGCGCGGTGGTTCTTGCCTGTAGTCGCAGCTACTCGGGAGGCTGAGGCGTGAGAATCGCTTGAGCCCAAGAGTCCGAGGCTGAAGTGAGCTATGATGATGCCAGTGCACTCTGGCCTGGGCAAAAAAAGCTGCTCTGTCAGTCTGGGGCACATGCTAGTTCTTCTTCACAAAAAGCCCTCTTTCCATCCCTCTACTTTCCCCCTCCTCCTATCAAAGAAAAAAATCAAAAAGTGTTCCTTGGCCCCTGCTCCCATGGAATTAATCACTTCCCCACTGTGTTTTTATATGCTTCTTGTACCTATCACAATGCATCTTCTCTTTATTTTACCAGCATGAATAATACGTGCTTATAACAAGTTCAAACAATACCTAGGCACATACAGTAAAAGCAGAGTCCTTCCTCTCTTCTCTGTCCAACCCATTAACCTTGGTATGTATCCTTCCAACCCAGTTTCTATACTTAAACACGTATGCATGCTTATCAGTTTATAGATGTATCACATCTAACAGACTATGTACTCCCTAAGAGCAAGAACTGCCTCATTCACCTCTGTATCCAGTGCCTGACACTCTACTGACACAAATAGTTGCTCAAGAAATATTTAATCAATGATCAAAGGGTTAAAACCACAGAGGAGCAGGTCCTCTAGGGGCTCCAGATACAGTGAAAACAGATGTCTGTGTCCTCACATGTGCCTATGCTCACACCCATATGAGATTTGGATAGGGGAAGCATGGGGGCAGAGGTCATCTCAACCGAGGGCTCCAGGCAGTACACCTAATGGTCAATGGTTACCCAACACAAGGCTAGATGTTCACTTGAGACTGAGGCATAGCAGCACACTCAACTTGCAATAAAAATACCCAAAGCAGTTTAGCAAAGAGGGAGATCCACTCAGGGTTCTGGGAGGCTACCTTGTCCCTAATCTCAAGGGCAATTCTATAAACTGTCTTAAAGTTACCACCCAGCAACTGTTTACAGGATTCTCAAGGCATCAGCTTTGACCTAGGAATCGGTCATCATCATGATTTAGGAATAGGTCATTTATATATTAGAAACTGTGTCTGAACTGTGTTTGAAAACATATGAACTCGTTCTAGGGGGAAAAAAGCTGAAATTTAAGACGTACCCCAAAAGAACAAGGGGAAATGTGATCATTCAAAGTAAAAAAAAAAAAAAAGACTATTTAGACATTAAAACACAGGGCTGAAAGGATTAAAATTAAGGAAAATCTCTTTTCTCCAAGCATCTAAACTAAATGGGCTTCCATACCGAAAGAAAGCTGAAAGTAGTACCCATACCCAGTAAAATTTTTAAACACAAATTATTTAACCAATTAACACACAGCTCAATTTAGAAGTACAAACAAACCCTTTAACTTTTTTTAAAAAGTAGCCTTGCTAATTGCAATCTCAAATTATCAAAGTCACCAACTAATAGCCATCCTAAGCAAAAATGGGCCTAAACATAAAATGGCACAGGAAACTAGTCTATGTCAAACTCTTGTTTTAGTAAATCTTCAGATTTGAGCATTGAAATTAGAGTTAATTCAGTTCATCTTTACCTCAGTTGGCTCTTTCCTTGCCAGCGTTCCAAGAAAGCATAACTTCAAGATTCAGCATGAGAAACGTCCCACAACTTGGTCAATAAAAAAGCCCTGACTACATTATCATCATTACCCAGATGTATATAATGGGCCCAGTGACCAAGACACTGGGTACAAGTCCAGTACTAACATATTCTGAAATGAACAAACTGGCTTATATATTAACGGAGCAGGTCTTCAGCTCAGAGTCAAGTATGGCCACGTAGACTAACACTCGGCTTCTCGCTCTGAAAGCTAACAGTTCATTCTGTGGAGGGGAAGGAGGGAGGGAAAGAAAAAGAAAAGAAAGGCCCAGGTTTTAAGAACTCTTCTCACCCATTCCCCTACCCCTCAACTCCACTCACCAAAATACTTACCTCCATCCCCCAGCCAGAGCTGCCTTTAGAGACAATTAAGATGTTGACTTGGAGTCCATGTTCTGTAGCTATTCCAAATTCATGAACCCTAGCTAAGAAGAATTAAATACAGTGACCAGAAATAAACACTCGAATATAAAAGAGGGGCATGTGTGTATACGTGTTAGAAACTGTGATAAATAACATTTTAAAAAGCACCCGTCACTCTCATTTGTCCCAGCTACTTAAAGCTGAGGCCAGAGGATCACTTGAGCCCAGGAGCTCAACCAATGCCAGCCTAGGCAAAAAATATTGAGACCCTGTCTCTTTAAAAACAAAAAACAACAACTTAAAAGAAAAAAAGCATCAACACTGAGATATTTACGGATTAAATGGTAAGATGTCTAGGACTGACTTCAAAATAAATTCAGTTGGAGAGAGGGAGGAAAGGAGGATTAGGTGATGGTACTGATGACACAAGATTGTGAATTAATAATTATGGAGGCTAAGTAATGAATATGTAAGTGTTTATTATACTATTCTTTCTACTTTTCTGAATATTTTTAAATGTAAACAATAAAAAGCTGGGGTGATGGAAATATATACAATAAAAGGTTAATACTACCAACTTCTTAAGGGATGGACTGTGGATTTTATTTTCTTCTGTGAGCTTTTCAACAAGAATCATATTACTTCTGTGATCAGAAAATAAATATTTACTATCAGCATGATAATTCTGCGAAACATTTCTGGATGCCTTCAGAAGACATTCTAGTCACAGCAAATCAAACTGTAGCAAGATCCAAACTTAAGAAAAAACTACTGTGCCCTGAGGCATACACACCCAGAAAACCATTTAAACAAAGTTGAATGTGAGGATGTAACAAGTATAGAATGAAAAGAATCTTATAAAAATATCCCAACAGAAAGTAAAACAAATTACTAATAATTCCTCTTCCGGAAGGGAAATATCATCTGTTTTAAAAAGGTTATTTCCCCTTTTAGCTAAAGTTGATTGAGTCCTTGCTATGTACAAATAACTTGCCTGTAATTTCACCTACGTGCAATAGTCCTAACAGGAAGTATTACCTTCATTTCAGAAATGGAGAAATTGAGGTTCAGTGAGTTTAAAATACAGTGGGGTTAGAGTAGGGATTCCAACCAAGAACTTAAGAGTCACATCTTTGTCTTCGGGATGCCTCAGAGAAAAATAGGAGAGTAAACTCACAAATAGAAAGAGAAAAATTCACCTTCTTCAAAAACACCCTTAGTAAAACTAACTATCCAGCATCTTGAATATCCTACCTAACTCAAAGTGAGAGTAACATTTACACTCCTCCTGTCCATCCTCAAGAGCAATGGGGAAAAAAATTATAGTAAAAGCAATACATTAAGAAGAGTTAAGAGTTTCATAAACCTTAATAAGATCAACAATAGCAGCTAGGATCTAAGAACACTCATGCCCAGCACTGTGTTACTCACAAACACTCTAAAGGAGCTATTATTATTCCCATTTTACCAAAACTGAGCCTCAGAGAAGCCAGGTAATGCTCCAGATACCTCCTAATAAGCAAACACTGTTTTTGAAACCCAGAAAGCCTCCACAGGCTACTGCACAAACCACCACCCAATGTCATTCCCTGAAAAACTAGGCTTACTCCCTCTTTAAAAACAGTTATAGCAATAATAGCAATCATCAACACTCCCAAATTATTAACACCCAAACAACCACCATAATGTCCCAAGACTTTTCAAAGTCTGAGAGCCATTAAGAAGATTACACAAGAATCCATTATAAATGTTTAAAATTGTGCTTGATACTATGAAAAATACACAAGCTGATGACACCCTATAAAAAAACTTAAGCAAACAAGTGCCATAGAAAACTCAATGATGTCCTCAGTATTCAGAACACCCAGTTTCATAAAGAGATTTGGAGTGAAAAGACCATTTCAAATTCCAACTTCTCCACTTACAAGTTCCATGATGTTGGATGTGTCATCACTTAGCCACTTCAGTCCCTATTTAGTGGAGCTAACATACCTATTTATATGCAAAGCTCCTAGCTCAGTGCTTGGCACTCAACATGAAGCAGAAGCTTAGTAAAGGCAGCTTCCCCACATAATGCACTGTGGTCTGTACCTGCAATCATCCTTCCTCCTTCAGTAACACCAAAGGGAAAAGGAACCTGTGGCTCCCCGTTTGTGGACCAAAGTAATGCCCTTAGCTGGCCCAAACTACATCCCCTCTACTGTTACGATATAATAACATCTTTATAGTAAAGATCCTCAAATTGTGGGGATTTAGTTCAGTAATGCTCTTATTTTGCAATACTATAATTTTACTTATTGGACTCTCAGATGGGCTTTGTTTGGCATTTGATTATTTCAGAGCCAATTTCCCACTTAAAATTCCAGACCTTGGCTTTGATAATAGAATATGAAGAATGCTAGGACATTATATCTATCCAAGGGACAAAAACTCAGCCAGAGATTGTTTTATGTATTTAAACAGTGACAACAGTTAGAATTCCAAAGAATCAAGTCATACAATCTTAATTTTCTTCCATCAGCCTTACTAGCTTGGTAGTAATAAAAAGGAACTGAGGACTCAAAACTATTTTTTCAATGTTATTCACTAATGCTCAATATAAACAAAACTAAAATAAGGCTAAACATAAACACCACATTTTCAAACAAAAATGAAAATCATTTCTCCTACACCTATCACAGTTTTAACAATTTTTCAAACTAATTACATGAAACTATTTTTGTTAAATGAGACTTTTGGAATGTCTAACAACAAAACAGATTTAGACATATGTACATTTATTACAAGAGTATAAAATGGATTCTGAACTTTGAAGAATTTTTGTCAGTATGATACAGAAATCAAACACTTAAACAAAATTAAAATTCAAACGCCCAACTTTCATGAACAACACTTTTAAAAAGATTATGTTTCATGAATTAGTTGGCAATTCTGGAAATTCCCAGCAATACTAATTGTTCTCCTTTAAAAAGCACCCTTTAAAATAAAAAACCCTATTGGTCTGGATCCAGTCCCAACAAATTCCATATTTTTTTTTACTCCTGTTGACTCTTAATTCCCACTTAGAAAAGGCAGGGTTAAGGACTAAATAGACTCTGACCTTTAAGTGTAACTTGAAAAAGCCATAGCCTGAAGATGAGTCATACACAGACTTTGTAAACTAACTACACAATTGCTAGACTGTATTTCATACAAAGTCTAGAAGCTATGAGTAAAACTCTATGCTTTACCACTCACTGAAAATAGAAGACATGTCTTTGTCACATAGAAAGACACAGTCGCTGAGTCACACAAAACAAGGACCACCAAACATACTTACACACAGACACATCATTCCTTATAAAACAAAGATTTATTTTCATACAGTACTTAATTTCGTAAAGAAATAAATATTTTAAATAAGTCTTATGAACACAGGTGAGCTTATAACTTCCAACAAAAACTTACAACTTTGTAACAAAAGCAAAAATAGACAATGCTATTGCACCAAACTAAAAAACTTCTACACAGCAAAACAAACAAACAAAAAAACAAAAAACAAAAAAAACAGAGTAAAGAGACAACCTGCAGAATGGGAGAAAATATTAGCAAACCATATATCTGGTAAGAGACCAATATCCAATATATATAAGCAACTCAAACAACTCAATAGAAAGAAAACAAATAACCTGATTTTAAAATGGGCAAAGGACCTGAACAGACATTTCTCAAAAGACATAGAAATGGCCAACAGGTGTATGAAAAACTTCTAAGCATCACTAATCATCAGGGACATGCAGATTAAAACCATACCTGTTAGAATGGCTTTTTATCAAAAAAACAAGGTAACAAGCATTGGCAAGGATATGGAGAAAAGAAAACCCTTGCACACTGCCAGTGGGAATGTAAATTAGTACAACCATTTTGGAAAACAGTATGGAATGGAGGTTGCTCAAAACATTAAAAATAGAATTACTACATGATCCAGCAATTCCATTTCTGGGTAAATGCCCAAAAGAAATGAAATCAGTATGTCAAAGAGATATTTGCACTCTCATGTTCATTGCATCATTATTCACAATACCCAAGTTATGGAAACCATCTATGTGGCCATCAATAAATGAATAAAGAAAATGTGGTATACAATATTACAATGGAATACTATTCTGCCTTAAAAAAGAAAATGCTGTCATTTGCAACAACATAGATGAACCTAGACATTATACCAAGTGAAATCAACTAGACATGGAAAGATACTACATGATCTTCACTTGTATGTGGAATCTAAAAATGTTGAACTGATAGAAGGAGAGAGCAGAATGGTGGTTACCATGAGCTGGGACAGAGAGGTGGATGAATGGGGAGAGTTGTTGGCCAAAGGGCACAAAGCTTCAGTTAGACAGAGAGAATAAGTTCTAGAGATCTATTGTATGGCATGGTGACCACAGTTAATATTAAGTCATCTTATATTTAAAAATTGCTAAGAGAGTAGATTTTAAATATTCTCACCACAAAAAATTGTTAAGTATGTGAAGTGACTGATACGTTAATTAGCTTGACCTAATCATTCCACAACGTATACGTATATCAAAACATCACATTGTACTTGCAAATAAATACAATTTTTGTCAATTTAAAATACATAAACAATAACTTTCAGATTTCTCATTCCACTTTGATTAGTTTTGGGAACAAAGAAAATTTCCAAACTACCTTTTTATTACCTGAAGGGAAACTAAAATTAGAAAACCTCTTCTTGCTCAAAGAAGTGTTTTCTCCATCCATAAATATAGTCTGTCCTTCAAAAAATTATACACTTGCATACAAAATGAAGTACTGCCAGGCTACTGTCTAAAGTAACCTAATGAAACCATTTGGTTTGTTCTCCTGTTGATCTTTTCACAACTCCCACCAAGTTTGAAAACTAGGTCAGAGTAAAACTATCACAACAGAGGAAGGATTTAAAAAAAAAAAAAAGTCATGATACAAATAACATGACTAAAATGGAAATAAATGGGAAAAGATCTAGAAAAGAAAGTTAAAGAAAACTCAAATAATGTTAATTTTTTTAAGTAGATTAAAACAAAGTTATAATAAGCTAAAGAGATGTCTAAAATAAAAGATCCTGAAACTATTTAAGAAGGACCAAACCAAAGAAGGTTGGGCGTATGTCCATCTTAAGTCTTCCCTTGAACAGAATCAAGCTGTTATCTCAAAAAGGCTTCTGAAAAACTGGGACATAATAACAATATTATTAACAGGAACTAACTATTGAGCTAGTCTATGCACATGACATAAAATATCTCTCTCATTTAATCCATATCAAAACCCAAAACTATATATTTTCCCATTATACAGATGAGAAACTGAGGTACAAAACAGATTATTTGCTCAAGGATAAAATTTTGTTGCCTTTTGTTTTTTGGGACAGAAGAATGGGTGACTGGTATTCCCTTTAAAGGGGAGCACAATCATTTCATATCAAAGTTCTTAAACTTGAAAATAAAAATCACCTAGGGGGCTTGTTAAAATGCAGATTGCTGGGCACTAGGCACCAGCCCAGCCTCTCTAAATCAATATGTCAAGGTGGGGCCCAACAATTTTCATTTCTAACAAGCTCCTAAGCAATAATGCCAATTGATAGCATTTTATCCATAGAACTTCTTCCAAAATTGAAGTCAATCTCCTCAAACCCTGACACTGCTTTATCCACTAAGTTTATGTAATATATTCTAAATCCTTGGTTGTCTTTTCAACATTGTTCACAGCATCTTCACCAGGAGTAGATTCTATCTCAAGAAACCACTTTCTTTCCTCATCCATAAGAAGCAAGTCTTCACACCTTTTAAGTTTTATCATGAGATTGCCGCAATTCAGTCACATTTCAGGCTCTACTTCTACTTCTCGTTCTCTTGCTATTTCCACCACATCTGAAGTCTCCAACCCTTCAAAGTCATCCACTAGAGTTCAGACAACTTCTTCCAAATTCCTGTTAATGTTGATATTTTGACCTCCTCCCATGAAACATAAATGTTCTTAATGGCATCTAGAATGGTGAATCCTTTCCAGAAGGTTTTCAGTTTACTTTGCCCAGATCCATCAGAATAATCACTATCTATGGCAGTTATAACCTTAGGAGATGTGTTTCTTAAATAAGACTTGAAAGTCAAAATACTTCTTGATCCATGGGCTGCAGAATGAATGTTGTGTTGGCAAGTGTAAAAACAACATTCACCTCCTTGTACATCTCCAGAGTTCTTGGGCGACCGGGTCAACGAGCAGTAATACTTTGAAGAGAATCTTTTATTCTGAGCAGATCTTAACAATGGGCTTAATATTCAGTAAACCATGCTGTATATAGATGTGCTATCATTTGGGTTTTGTTGTTTCCCTTGCAGACCATTGGAAGAGTGGATTTAGCGTAATTCTTAAGAGCCCTAGGATTTTCAGAATGGTAAAAGAGCATCGGCTTCAACTTAAAGTCACCAGCTGCATTAACCCCCAACAAGAGAGCCAACCTGTCCTTTGAAGCCAGTCAATGACTTCTCTCCAGTTATAAAAGTCCTAGATGGCAATTTCTTTCCAATAGAAGTCTGTTTCATCTACATTGAAAATCTACTGTCTAATGTAGCCACTTTCATCAAAGACCTGAGCTAGATCTTTTGGATAACCTGCTATAGCTTTTACATCACCACTTGCTGCTCCACCTTGCACTTTTAAGGTATGGATGTGGCTTCTTTCCTTAAACCCCATGAACCAACCTCTGCTAGCTTCCAACCTTTCTTCTGCAGCTTCCTCACCTCTCTCAGCCATCACAGAATTAAAGAGAGTTACGTCCTTGCTCTGGATTAGGTTTTGGCTTAAGCGAATAGCATGGCTAGTTATAGGATCGTCTATCCAGAGAGCACTAAAACTTTCTCCATATCAGCAACAACACTTTCTTATCAATTGTATGTACACTGGAGTAGCACTTTTAATTTTCTCCAAGAACCTTTCCTTTGCATTCACAACTTGGCTATTTGGCATAAGACACACAGCTTTCAGCCTATCTCAGATTTTGACATGCCTTGCTCACTAAGCTTAATCATTTCTAGCTTTTGATTTCAAATGAGAGAGTATAATTGGCCTCATTTCAATATTGCTGTGTCTCAGGAAACAGGAAGGCCCCAAGAAGGGAGAGAACAAGCACAGGGAGACTGGCTGGTTTGTGGAGTAGTGAGAACACACATAACATTTATTGATTAAGTTTGCCACCTTATATGGGCATGGTCATGGCACCCCAAAACAATTACAATAGTAATATCAAAGATCACTGATAACAGATCATCATAACAGATAATAATAATAATGAAAATTTTTGAAATAGAAGAATTACGAAAATGTGACAAACAAACATAAAATGAGCACATGGTATTGGAAAAATGGTGCAGACAGACTTGCTCAATGCAGGGTTACCAGAAACTTTCAATTAAAAAAATATATATCTGTAAAGCACAATAAAACAAAGTATGACTACAGTTTATTTTCAAACCAAGATTAATTCTGCAACATTATCCAATTTCTATTACTTTGACCCCCAGCAGTCACAAGAAACATGTCTTCCTACCTGTCTCTTCTAAAATTACATATTTTTCCATGTAGTGATTTATCCCCATACATATTTGATATATTTAATAACCCCAGTTAAAAACAACAGTAGGGCAAAATTTTCAATTTAATCTCCTCTCCCACATATTTTAAAGGTTCTGAATCTTCAGACATACAAAATCATCATAGAGTAGTCTAGAATACTAACCTAAATATTTAAACAACACTGATACAGTCACATGGCATTGAATTCTCATATCTTTCAAAACATAGAATAATAAAGTTTGATCTAGGAGTATGAGCATTTGTTCTTATCCTTCCAGAAGATACTGACCTGGAGAAATGCCCTCCAGAGAAGAAAACACAATTTTTATTTCACAGCACCTGTTATCTTAGCTCACATACCCTCTCAATATCTCTTTGAAATCCTCCCAGCAAAGCAAAGAGCCCCAGGTTCAGCCTAGCCACACCTTGGCCCCTCTCTGACTTCCACACCAATATGCTACCCACTCGGGCGATTATCGAAGACTTCTTCATTCAAATCCATTCTAGCTCCCCTTTTGCAAAACAGAGGACAGAGGCAGCCAGGACAGATTTGCAACGCAGAAATAAACACTGTGAGTGGGGCTGTGCTTCTGATGCTGAAGTTCTGATATTTAGTCCTCAGCTTCAAAGGTGAAGAAAAGCCAACACCCACACCATCAGCCTGCTTCTGTGATAATGGAAGGCTGCTTGACTGTTCAGCTTCTTGATTGCAGCAGAAATAACAGTTTCCTTGGCTGAGCCTGCTCTTCCAGCCCCTCCAAGATATATTAAGCACCTAATTCTCTATATCAAATACCTCCCTACTATAACCGGCTAAAGTAGTCTCTGCTATCAGCAGGTGAATCCAGACCTACATACCACTAAACAGAAAAAGATCATTCCTTTAAGTTATCATCTGCAAAAGGAAATACTCCACAGCAAAGGGAATTGTTAGAATCTAACACGATAGAAGAGACACACAACAACTTAGAAGATCTAGATTCTAGTCTAAATCCTTACACTGACCTTTACTAAACAGGAATGTAAGAACTCCTGGTTGACTTAAAAATAACTCCAGTAAGTCATCCCTTTCCTGGTCATATCTGATACATAGATATATTTAAAGTTTCTGAATGACTCTGAATTAAGGTCTGTTCTAACTGTTAGGGAAGCATAATGAAAAAGAATGACTGATTATTAATCTGGGCCTCAGTTTCATTATCTGCAAATGGGAAACCTATCAAAGAAAGAATGGCAGATAAAGAACACTATGCTATCCAATACAGCAGCCACCAGCCACATGTATCTATTGAGCACTTAAAACGTGGCTAGTACTCTTGAAGAACTGTATTTTTAATTTAATTTAATTTAATTAATTAAAAATACAAAAATATCATCGATTTGGTTACTAGAAAACCCTTGAATATATTTGGAACAATTTAGGCATATGAATCTACATTTTCCGAATATACATTTTATGAAATCTAAATATACACCAGATTTCAAAGACTTAGTACAAAATAATATAAAATATCTTATCAATTACTTATAGTTTAGACATTGAAATAATATTTTGGACATATTGGACTAAATAAATTATATTGTTAAAATTAACTTTACCTGTTTCTTTTTACTTTTTAAAATATAGGCACTAGAAAACTTAAAATTAACAACTATGGCTTGCATTATACTTCTACTGGACAATGTTGCTTATCTTAAAGGATATAAAATATTTAATAATTTTTGAAATCAGGGTTAAGAATAAGGATAAATCAAACTGCCATCATGGAGAAAGAAGAAATATGCTTCTACAAAAAGCCCATAAGAAGAGTTAAAAAGCATCTCTCCAAGTAAGACTTCTAAGTACCCAAATAATTTACTCACAATGATTCTGACCTATGAATGAACAAACGTAAATAAATCTTTTTAAAAATAAGTTGCTTAACAGGAAGCAGATGAGAGCCATTACAGGGGTACATGAAGTTAATTTTCTATGAGATAGCCAAGTATGAAAGGTATGAGGAAATGTATAGTTTTGTGGTTAGAGCAAAAGAGCTCTCTCCTCTGACCCTACCCTTTTTACTCACTACTAAGTCCAAAATCAAGTTAGGGACACACAGGAGAGACTAGACAGGATATGGCAACAGCCTGATGACCCAGAGAGGTCAGTGTGGAATGCCCAGGTAGGAAAGAGGAAGGAGCTACCTTTTGTTTTCTTCAGGGGAGGGGCAGATACTACGTGAATTCAGACCTTAAATGTAGGCCCCAGGTAGCTTTTTGTAAGTACAAATATTAATAATTGAATCTCAGCAGACTTGTGTGAGGTAAATAGAGAGCAGTGAGTTCTACTAATGAGGCCCATTAAATAAAGAAAGCCTTAGCTTGTTGTCACCTAAGCAAGACCCAAGAGTTCTGGCTTAGCTACCACAGTTTCACAATATAAAAAGTCTACTTATTTTAGTCACTCACATGCACACAAGCCTAGCTGCCCTAATTAATGGTCACAAATGCTATCCACTTCCTTCTTTGCTCTCTTTCCTGGGAGCATTTAATAAGTATTAATTCCTTACAACAACACAACAAGGTCAAATCCCTTCTCTCCATTTATGAAAATTAATCATAATCAACTCCACTGCTGTAACTAGATAGTGACAAGAGTCACATCTAACACCGCATATGTTAGTCAATATGACTTTTTTTTTTAAGCCAATTTAGACCTTAGAGAAAATCTCTTGAAAAATACCCTTTCATAGACATGTTCCAACTACTTTTAGTCCTGAATAAATTCCAACTGGGACCCACCACTGGAGAGCTGAGAATCTTCATAAAACAAGTTCTTAGACTCTCTTAAACAACTTTATAATCCATTTGCTTTGGGCAGTTTTATCGGGAACCCACACACTCTGTATATAATGGCTACTGCTGGAGAAGATCGAGGCTGCTAACCAAGAGCGATCAGGGATGGAATGCCTTGAAATATAATATAGTTTTCCTTTCATATAGGCAAGGCTTACCAATGTTTCCATTACACACTCCTCCCCAAACATGCCTAGAGGTGGAGCCTTGAAATAAAGCAGTCAGTGGGCATTTTTATTTAAAATACTTACTGTATTAGACACAGCATTCTAATCATATCATAGCACTGCCTAAGGAGAGTAACCCTCCCTCCAGTTTGAGGGACAGAACCAGAACTACAACAATTTACACAGAGCTAACTTGCCTAACCACCTGAAGAGAAAAGCTTCTGTCAACATATTTTGTTTTTAAATGTACATTATAATCCAAACAAGCAACGTAAGCTACATTGCATTTGCTGATTTATACAGAAGGATATTGCCAAATTCCAATTCAAGATTACCATGGCTACACCCAATTCTTTTAGTGCTTCTTTAAATTCCAGTTACTGATGCATTCATTTACTGTTTAGGGTTGGTGAACGAACCTTTCAAGACCATGTTTCTTTTAGGAGGATGGATGAACTCAATCTCTGTCTCAAATATAGTAATCCTCAACAATTCAGACACTGCCGTTTCTCAAGTTCTTTAATACAAAAGTCAGAGGAGTAAGTTAATGTTTACCTTAGCATTATCAATGTGAAGTGGGAGGGGGCAGAGATTTTTAAACAAAGGAATTACATAAACAAAATTAAAGAGGTGTTAAACAAATTCTTCTCATTCCCTTTAGAAGTTTCATTTATATACTGACAATGTAAACAGCAGACACAGTAGTGCTTTGATCTGCTAATTACAAAACATTTTTACTTTTTCATTAAATCAGTAGTTCTAAGAGGCCACTTTAATGATTAAAAGTACAAACTAAACTCTTCCCTAATTCAAACTAGAAATTCACTTGGAATTTTTTTTTTTCTTAACTAAAGGAGGCTATGCCATTTTTTAACTATTGGGGTGGTTGGCTCCTATTCTGAACATAAAGCAAGAGGCAGGTTTCAAACAAGGGATGAGGAACAAAGACAGCTGACTCTAATGCTCAAACTGTTAGGCCCCTGGCAGCCACCCCAACCCCCCTTCATTGGAGATGAAGCACCTTAAACTGATCTCCCATACAATCTGCAGAAAATACTATGCAATTCTACCAGGTACCAGGAAAACATTTAACATTCAACATTTCTTCACAGAGCTAGCCCTTCAATTTGGTAGGAGAAATATCATTACTTTTGGCTGTTTCTCTAAACGGTAACAACAAAAAGGTATTTGAGGGTCTATATCACTACTTAAGGACAGTAACCCTCCCTTCAGTTTGAAAGTGCCTCAATATTTCTGTGTTTCTCTTATTTTTAAAACAGTAAGTCCTGTACCTGAGGCTTAATCCATCTGTAAGAAAAACATTTTTTAATTTTTTATCTTAATTCCAATTCTTTTCCTTAAAAAGGTGAACCCAAAACTAATAAATTATACTTTTTAGAGCAGTTTTAGGTTTCAGAAAAATTAAGCAGAAAGTACAGAGGGTTCCCATATATATTCCCTCTCCCCACCCTACTCCAGCTCTCATTTTCTCCTATTATTAACATCTTGCATCAGTGTGGCACATTTGTTAATGATAAACCAATATTGACACATTAATTAAAGTCCAGCCTTTACATTGGGGTTCCCTCTTTGTGGTACAGTTCTATGGGTTTTGACAAATGCATAATGTCAAATATCCACACATAACAGTGTCATACGCAATAGTCTCACTACCCTAAAAATCCTGTGTTCCATCTATTCATCCCTCCCTTCCTACCCACAAAACCCTAGCAACCACTGATCTTTTTACTGTTTTCATAGTGCTGCCTTTTCCAGAATGTCATAAAATTGGAGTCATACAATATGTGGACTTTTCAGATCGTTTTCTTTCACTTAGCAATATACATTTAAGGTATTTTCATGATTTGATAGCTCATTTCTTTTTATCGCTGAATAATACTCCATTGTATGGATGTACTGCAGTTTATCCATTTACCTACTGAAGGACATCTTGGTTGCTTCCAATTTTTGGCGATTATGAATAAGGCTATTATAAACATTCATGTGCAAGTTTCTGTGTCACATAAGTTTTCAATTCATTTGAATGAATACTTAAGAGTATTATTTCTGGATCATATGATATATTAATCTGCTTGGGCTACAGTAACAAAATACCATAGACTGAGTGGCTTAAACAATAGAAATCTATTTCTCACAGTTTGGGAGGCTAAGAAGTCTAAAATTAAGGTGCCAGCTGATTCAGTTTCTTGTGAGGGCTTTTCCTGGCTTATAGATAGCCAATTTCTCACTGCTCTCCTCAAATGGCTGAGGGGCAGGTGGGCCTCTTCTCTGTCTTTTGTTTTTTTAATATTTCTTCTTCTTTTATTTTTTTTTACAGATGGGGTCTCACTACGTTGCCCAGGCTGGCTATTCACAAGTGCGATCCTACTACTGATCAGCACAGGAGTTTTGACCTGCTCCATTTCCAACCTGTGCTGGTTCACTCCACGTTAGGCAACCTAGTGGTTCCCCCGCTCTCAGAAGGTCACCATATTGATGCCAAACTTAATGTGGACACACAAGGGACATGGCACACTACAGCTTAGAATTCCTGGGCTCAAACAATCCTTGACCTCAGCCTCCCAAGTAGCTGGAACTACAGGTATGCCACCATGCCCAGCTTTTATTTATTGTCTCATTTTATTTATCTTTTAATTGACAAAAAAAAATTGTATATATTTATGGTATATAACATTCTCTCTTTTTATAAAGACACTAATCCTATCATATTGGGGCCACACCCTTACGACCTCTTTTAACCTCCATAAAACCTCTATCTACAGTTACATTGAGAGTTGGGGTTTCAACATGTGGATTTTAGAGGGGACAAAAAATTCAGTCTATAACATACAGTAAGAATATGTTTAGCTTTGTTAAGAAACTGCCAAACTGTCCTCCAAAGTAGCTGTACCATTTTGCATTCCCACCAGCAATGAGAGCTCCTCTTGATCCATACATATCCTTCTCGGCATTTGGTATTGTCAGTGTTTCAGACCTTAGGCTTTCTCATATGTGTGTAGTAGCATCACGTTTTTTTAATTTGCAATTCCCTAATGACATGTGATGTTGAGCATTTTTTCATATGTTTATTGGCTATCTGTATATGTTCTTTGGTGAGGTGCCTACAAAATACACCAAAAAAGTATATTTCCCAAAATGCGGACTCATGGCCATGTAGGAGTGAGGCTACCTGGGCTGCCCGGCATAAAAAAATGCAGAAGATTGAGCCCCATCCTGTACCAATGAATTACACTTTTCTAATGTACCAAAAATTGAGAAACATTAAATAGACATATAATGGGGGAGGGACACTGACTAAGAATCATCAATGGCCAGCCTCTTACTGGATCGACTGGTTAAAGACCTGCAACCATTACCTTTTCCTTACTGGCTGCTGACATTTCAATCACAGTGTCTTTCAAAAACAGTAAGTATCATATGGATAGGTACTACAATAATCAGGAAGTCAAGGTCACTTAATGACTGAAAAAAAAAAAGAGAGATTGGGAATTGAAGTGTTTGACTCTAATCCCAAATGTGACTGAGTTCCTACATAACTCCCTGAAAATCACTGGGGACAGGGGTGGTTAGGGACTGGTTCTACTCCTTAACAATAAGCTCAACTAACCTGCCAAGAGAGAGGAGAGGCAGAAGTTGGGCATGCAGCTGGGAAGCTGAGATAAGCAAAATACCATGGAAGCAAATTATTCAAACTATGACAGGTCACAAATCAAACTCAAATTTAAAGCCCCTAATAAGCCTCAAGGAGGTTTTTTACTTATTTCTTTCCAAGGAAGAAGGGGAAGGAAAGAAGAAAGGTAGAGAAATAGTGGGATTTGCTGGTTAGGGAAGGGGGGAAATGGTTTCCCATTCCTCTTAAGGGGCCAGTGAAGTAGGTGAGAGTGGAGAGGAAAAGCAAAAAAGAGCAAAAATAAAAAAGTAGGAAAGAACTATTCCTAGGATAGTACTCTTTTTTCTTATCTATCTTCTGCATCCTTTATTTCAATTTTCTTTTTAAAAGCCTGAAATGAAACCTCCAATGTTTTTAAAAAAGAAGTATGATTCTTTCCTAAATAAAAGATCTGATGAATTAATTTTCTTCAAACTTTCTACATCATAACCAGCCAATTTTCTGATAAAATATCAAGTACAAAATAAAAGGCATGATTATTCTGTAATTTAAAGTAAAATAATGTTAATATACCAATTTCCCTTAGATTTTTTTAAACAGAAGTTGATATTATAATTATTGCATATTTCTAACAGGTAAGTAAAAAAAATGATTTCCCAACAGGTTCATATCTGCAAAGGGAACTTTCACCAAAAAAAAAAAAAAAAAAAAAACCAATAAGACACAAAACAGATAAATATGATTTTCTTTCATGGCTAAAATATTAAACTATAATCAATAGTAAATCAGACTATTAAGTCAAAACTTAATTCTTTGGTTAACAGCAGATAGTAATAAATTATTTTTAAACCACTGATTTATTAGCATTTTATCATTTATAACACATTATACAAGCTCTTTTGTACTTACTCCTATTATCACTATTCTGTGTGTTAAGTGGGGGAAGCTAATCTATCTCTCCACATTTTATAGATAAGAAAGCAAAACCTGAGGAAGGCTAGGGAAACTTTTTCATTGCATGTCCTTCAGCACACAGGAGAGCCAGAATTCGAATCCAAGACTCTCCTCTTCAAGAGAGAGTAGCAGCAGCCTATTCTTTCCACTTCACAATAATGCCTAAATTATAAGACAAAAAGAAAAAAAAAAATCCTCATTTTAACCACTAAAAGAAAAAATGTATATAATGTGGCTTTAGAGTACACTGGGAAATCCTTTTTATAGAAAAAGGATTTGAGGATTGGGGTGATCATAAGCTTTGTATCTCTTGAGTTCCTTCTATGATGGCAATAGTATTCCAGACTCAGGTGTTAATTGGTGATTTCTAGACAGCCCTCTATGGTGGAAAGTTACCTACCAGGAGAAGCCACTCTGTAGATAACGAATGGCCCATTTACAAAGTCACCTGTGTCAGTTGTTAGACATTGGAAAACATTTTTCCACCTTTCCTTTCGCTAACCACTCTAACTTAATACGCTTCCACAGCTATAGTTACATCCATTTCAATGGGCACTCTCTCCAAGCTTCCAAACACCCAAGAAGCCAAAGGAGATGAAAATGGTAGTCCTGCCTTCCAAGGAATCCTCAGTCCCCTTTTACATCAGTGCTAAGTAGAAAGAGTCCCTACAGTTATTGCCACTCTGACATTTTTTAAAAAGAACACAAGGGAAATTTAGTCATATTAACTGCCCCTGCCCAAAATATTTCTTTCAGAGTAATAGATAATAATTTCAACTTCTTAAAGGCCTGAGTTTCAGAAGGTTTTAAAACTCAGGATTTCAAATTCATATTACTTTCAAATAAATTTAGTGACATTTTGCACTTATTGGACCTCTTTTTATCTAGTTTATCCCTCTCCCTGATTTATTCAGTAGGTTTTTTCTAACTTACCATAGGCCTGACACTTGGGAAGAATAGTAAATTGCTTCCCCTACTCTATAGCAGAGGTGCTCCAATTCAGAGTCGTTGAGGAGCTTTTTAAAATGCAGATTCCCAGATTTCACTCTCAAAAGTCAGGTCTCACTCAGATAGTGTCTAGGAAGCAGCATTTTTAACAAGACATGGCACCATTATAGGCGGTGTTCCAAGAGGTGTGCCCAGCAAATGATACCACAGAAGGACTCAGCCTGGCCCACAGATGAACTTATAAACAGACATTTTTAAAACCACCTGTGAGTGGCCAGAGGCGTATAAAAAAGGAATTGATTATGAGTCAGGAGCCAAGAGAATTCCACACTCAGACGGACAACTTGTGCAAAGGCATGGAATCATGAAATGTTTGTGGAACAAAGAATCCTCTGAAAGTTACCGAAGCTATATTCAAATGTGGATTCACCCTTTAGGGAGCATCTTGCAAGTGAATTTTTTCACAGAAAAAGGATTTTAAGAGAAAAGTGCTTAATTAAGCAGGGGAGTGAATGATTGGATGTGTACTAAAAAAAAATTATGTGGCAACAATGTGAATGATGGTGAAGGGAAGATGAAACTGAAAACAGAAAATGAGTTCCCAAATGGAAAAAAATGAAGAGTGTTTTTGAGAGATGCTAAAGAAACAGAATGAATAGGAATTGGTGAGCCACCAACTTCTATTAACACATTTTTCATTGCCACGTTATTAAGATTTATATGAGGAAAGAAACAAGGCAAGCCCTGGGTGAATGAACATTTTCCCTATTCCAATCACATATCCCAATAACTTACAATGAAAGATGAGAAATTCAATTTTCAACCTCGTGACTCATCTTTATCATTTGGTTATTTCTGATCCACATCTCCCCTCCCCCACCTTACGTGTGGCTTCCCATACAAACCAGAATAATCTGTTTGACTATATGCATTAGTTTGCCAGGGCTGCCATAACAAAGTGCTTTAAGCCACTCAAACTGGATGACTTAAAGAACAGAAATTTATTTTGTCACAGTTATGGAGGCTTAAAGTCCAAGATCAAGGTATAAGCCTCTCTCTCCTTGCCTTGTGAATGGCCGGCCTTTCCCTATGTCTTCACATGATCTTATCTCTGTGTTTCTGTGTCCTAATCTCTTCTCATAAGGACACCAGTCATATTGGATTAGGTCCCATACCAATGACCTTATTTTACCTTAACTACCTCTTTAAAGATTCTACTATACCTCCAAATCCTAAATAAACATAAGCAAAGAGTAAGAAAACCACTTACACTCAGGACTGGCCAGCCCCCTCCTAGAGTTCATATTCACTTCAGCCAGGGGGTTACCAGGAGGTCTGTTCCATCATTCCAAGATCAAGAATCAGCTCTAAAACTATCCTGGGAATTTTAAGTCACTCCCTAAGGGCAACAAAATTTCAGATGAGTTGCTTTCACACCCATTCCCAGTGATAAAAATCAAAGAAGCAATAAAGAGAAGGCAAAGGGGAAAAAAAAGTTTATATAGTTACATTCCAACACTTGCTTCCAAAGCTGTTAAATGTTATGATGGCATTCTTGATGTCCATGCCCAGAACTTAATAAAAGTTCACAAAATTTTCCTGAACTGTAGCTACATTTACAGAAGCAGAAATTTCTTCTGAGGCAGCATGACTCTTCAGAAGCCACAAGCATATTTAAAAAATCAAGAAACAAGGGCTTCAATATTGTAAATTTAAATGGCCATAAACACTTGAGTAGAATCAGTGAGCCTCCTATCCACCTTTCAGATCTCAACATTTAAAAATTATTGGAGAAATTAGGTTACACACAGAGAATTTATATTACCACATATTTCACTAAGTTACCCATAAAATCAGACACAGGAAACATTTACCACAATATAAACTGTTTCAAAAACCATAGGTAAAAACAGAGAAAAATGGAACAGATCCTGTATCTATCCTTTCAAAGAAAAGTGCTACCAAACTAGGAAAATCACCAATGTGCAATCCCAATTAAATAGCTAATCTGAGTTCATCAATAAAGGATTATCAGTAGATGATGAAACCATTTGATAAAAGATGATTATGGAACACAACATTTGAAAGATACAAAGTATTATCACATTGGTTACTATAACTGTAAAAAATGAAACACATAATTTTATATAAAAAGTCCTATCAGATTATTTTCCTCTACTTTCCCTTCCTCACTAAAGCATATAAACCTTCTTAATTCAACTATGAAAAGAAGTCCTGAGGCTATGCTACATTTCTCTAATCCAGCTCTGTCCATAAGGCAGCCACAAGCTACAAATGACTACTAAGTCCTTGAAATACGGCTAATGACTGAAGAACTGAATTTTTAGTTTTAAATAATTTACACTTAGATTTAAAAAGCCACATATGTCTAGTGGCTATTGTTTTGGACAGTGCAGCCGTAGAGTACATATAAACCTAGACATGAAAGACAATATAATTTATAAGCTTAAATTAAGGACTGGCTTAAGGAAAAACTATCTAATAAGCTTTTATCACCAGCTAATTCTAGATCAGGAATTGCCTCCTTGAGATTTTCTTAAAGTACTTTTTCTTTACTATAAAAAAATAAGTCCTCAATAAAAAGCTTGCAAAATGAAATTAATACAGCTCGAAGCCTACCCCAAACCAAAACAATTACCAGGAAAACTGCTGCATTTAATCAAATGTATAGGAGCACCCTGATTTAAGATGTCACAAATGTCAAGAGTGATAAAAAGGAACTGATTTATTTGCAGTTTTCATTTAAAATAATAAGCTCCTTCAGAATATTAAAAATATGGTTTCACTTAAAGTTATTCTGGGTCCGTTCCAATTACATATGAATTTTAAATCAGCTTGTCAATTTTTACAAAGCAGCGAGCTGGATTCTGATAGGCATTGTATTGAACCTGTAGCAATCTGGGGAATATTGCCGTCTTAACAGTATTAAGTCTCTCAATCCATGAACATGGGATGTTTTTCCAGTTATTTAGATATCCCTTAAGTTCTTTCAACAATGTTTTGTAGTTTCAGAGCATAAATTTTGTACTTTTGTTAAATGTATGCCCAAGTATTTTATTTTATTTTTGATGCCATTATAAATGGAATTGTTTTCTCAATTTCATTCTCAAATCGTTCATTGTAAGTATATAGAAATATTGTTGAATTTTGTACCCTAATCTTGTATCCTGTAACCTTGATAAACTCATTTAATATGGGGGTAGTATTGGTAGTCCTCTAATTCATAGGGACCATTAGATTAATGAGGTAATTCTTACAGAATACTCACTACTCACCCTGGCACATAGCAGGTGTCAAATACCAGCTATTTCTACTAAAGTACTTTTATATGTAAATGCCTTACAAAAGTGTCTTACTATAAAGTATTTATTCAATACCTCTTGTGTGTAAAAGTATAATAATAATTTTTTAAAAAATCCTGTCCATAAGGAACTAGCAGTCTTAGAGCAGAAATAGATCCTCCTTGTCCCACAAGTGAGCTGTACAGATAGCAGATAAAAAGTCTAAATAAGCTTTCCTTCATAACAAATTTGCCTTCATACACCCTTTAATTAAGAGCTCCAGAAAGCCATCTACTTTTGAACCATGAAGATGAGGTCCGGCCCTCCTTATTCTTTCAGTGCTTATTACTAGATTCTTCCATAACTCTCCTGAACACAGATATTATTGCAGAGCAAAGCTGCTGCACTGCACTCAACCAATATGACAGGAAAGTTTTAGTGTCTCATAATTACCAGCTTTGGTTTTTCTTTATCTGAAGCCAATTTCATGGTTTTGAACTTCCAGAGAAGAGAAACACAGAAAAATGGAAAGTCAGGGAAGGAGAAGGATTACAATAAGTAAGGTCCCTACAGGGCCGTAGTCACCAATCCTATTTTATAGATGCTTACTAATATTTTTTAACCAAACAATTTCAGTCTAAGTAGTCCTTTACATTTAGACATCTGCTTAGTGTTCTAAAACACCATTTATAAATCAACCAAGTCCTCTTTTTGTCTCAGCAACATTTGCTTTACTTCTAAATAATTTTTTAATTACATTTAATTTTTACAAGAACAACAGCCACAACCTACAAACCATAATTTGTGCCACAGAATCCAATCTTAGCCCAGATCTATTTCTGGCTTCATAACAGCTTGAGCTAAAGAGGAATTTCATCACATTGTTCAAGTTGGGTCATAAACAATCTCTGAAAAGAAAAGCAAAACAACATAAAATGTTGTAGAAACCAAAAGTGGCACAAAATATGAAAAGAGATTTAGGTTCAAACATCTATTACTGTGGTGTTACGATATATATATATTGGTTTTTGTCCACAGTTCCTGGCTCATAACTCCCATAGTCCTTGTTATAATGTTGGGGCACTGCAGGCCTCAGGAGACAGAATCTCTCTTTCTGACCTTCTCCTGTCCTCCTTTCACCTGCCCACGGTAGGACTCTAATCTGCTTGTGGGTCAAAAGGCCCTCATTCCAGAGAGGACCCTGCCCCATGCCCTGGAGGAAGGAATGCGGGAAGCCAGGAAGACTCTGAACAGACAGGCATCGCTGGGTTTAGATCATGTGCTTTTTGTCCAATCACACTTCTACGCAGTTGTCAATCATGCCTACGTAATGAAGCCTCCATAAAAACCCAAGAAGACTGGGTTCAGAGAGCTTCTGGATAGCTTTTGGATATCCAGTGGAGGATCCTAGAGGGTGGCACGCCCGGGGAGGGCACCGAAGCTCTGCGCCCCTTCCCCAATACCTCACCTTATACATCTCTTCATCTGTATCCTTTGCAATATCCTTTATAATAAATTGGTAAGTGTGTTTCCTTGAGTTCTGTGAGCCATTCCGGAAAATTAATCTAACCCAAAGAGGGAGGAGGCTGAGGGAACCTCAACTTGAGGCTGGTTTGTCAGAAGCTCCGGAGGCCCAGACCTGTGACTGGCGGGCAGCGAGTGAATAATGAGGACTGAGCCCTCACCCTGTGGGATCTGACACTATCTCTGGGTAGATCTTGCTGGAATTGAGGAAGAGGATACTCAGCTGGTGTCCACCGATTGGTGTGTGGGGGAAAAAAACCACATTTGGTTACAGAAGTCCTCTTCTATGTTGACTGTTGTGCAGTTTAGCGGAAAGCATGGTTTGGGGAGTGTTTTTCCAAAGCAACGACATAAATGGAAACACAGCTGTGTTCATCTTCAGTCTCGACTTGCCCCTTTATGCTCCCACAACACTCCATTCCCACCTCAAATTAAACTCTTATTTAAACTGTACTGAAATTTATCCACTTACAAATCAAACTCCTCTTCCCCTCTCCATATGAGTCTCTGAGCTTTATAAGGTCAGAGAAGTTGTATTGCTGAACAGATGTGTAAAGTTGGGAGAGAAGCAGGATGAGCAACACCAGGCAATTCCATCCATCCCACCTCAATAACCATCTAACCTAGAAGTTCTTAAAAATGGTTTTAGTTTTGCTTCTACCACTCTATTTGATTCAAAGGTAGTTGCCATTAGTCATTCTTTTTCATTTGTTTTTGAGATGGAGTCTCGCTCTGTTACCCAGGCTGGAGTGTAGTAGCTCAATCATAGCTCGCTATAGCTTCAAATTCCTGAGCTCAAGGAATACTCCCAACTCAGCCTCCTGAATAGCTGGGACTACAGGTGTTTGCCACTACATCTGGTTAATTTTTTAATTTTTTTGTAGAGATGTTATCTTGCTATGTTGTACAGGCCGGTCTTGAACTCCTGGCCTCAAACGATCCTCCCACCCTGGCCTCTCAAAGTGCTGGGATTACAGGCGTGAGCCACCACACCTGGCCTCATTAGTCATTCTTTAAGTAAGGAAGACTACAGCCTTCAGTGAAGCACTGATATGCTCAGATCATATCATCTTCTGATGGAAAGCTACACAGTATATAAGAGAAATGACACAGAGCAAAAGTTCTCTAATTACCAGAACCAATTATCAGTAAATCAAATTCATTGTAGTTTTAGCTAACCTACTTGATAGATAGAGCACCTTTAAAACTGCACCTTTCTAAAGAATTGAGCTATTTAAATGGAACCAAATAAAGATGATACTCTCAGTATCCGTCCAGGACACCTGGTGGAAAAGCTAACCAATCTGAGCAAATCCCAACAAAAGTTTCCAATTTTTTTTTCCAAATCAGAGTTACTTTCCTCAAACCCTTTTCTGCTGCTCTAGACTTCTGATTAGGTGGGGAAAGGGAAACAAAAATTAAAGGGAAAAGCACCATGTTCCAGTGATCAAGAGATGAACCAAATTTCCATTTATCCAGAAGGCTCAAATCACCAGAATTTGCTTAATTAGTACCATGCAATGATGACTGATATTTATAAATATGATCCTACACATAAAGTTTCTCAAGTGCTTTCAGGACTTCTGAAGGAAAATTAAATTGCATTCTAAAACAGATTAGTAATAGGATGTTTATAAAAAGAAAAGTAGCATGAAAGCTACCACATTTCTCTCCACTGCCTAAGGTAAGTATCACCAAGCAGTGAGCACTGTGCTGGGACAGGCTTACACCTCAGAATCCTTCTCATCAGACCAACCTGGAAATAGAGACATGATCCAGAAGCACAGTACAAATGGAGTGAAACAGTGGGGATCTTACCACTTGGATTCAAAAGTCCTGAGTTTAAATCTTAGTCATACCACTCAAAAATAGGGTGACCTTATAATCTATAATCCAAAGAGCAAGAGTTTTGACAGCGACACAGGACAATAGACTGTCCCCAGCATAACAGGACATATGGTCACCATATTCGTAAGCTACATGGACCATGGGCAAGTTACTTAATCTTCAGTCTTGGATACCACATCTGTAACATGTGAATAACAGGTACAAAATTAAATCTTCAGTAACTATAAATTGCTTAGGTACACCTCTTTGCAGCTATATAATACTATCATATATTCTGATCCAGTGAGTTCAGAAACTCCAAAAACACCACACAGCCTTAAAAGGGGAGACATCAAAGAGATGAAAATCCATCTTTGATGGATTCAGGATAATTTTTAAATCCACATTCTCTTTATCAGACTTGCAATTTTCTAAAAAAACTTAGTTCAAATTCTGATACCTGGGCAGTACTAACCACTCAAAACTGTTTCCACATCTTCATTTTTCATAGTCTTATAAAAGCACTCAATTTGTTGTATTGTGATTTAAATGAAAATGAAAGAAAAAAAAAAAAAAAAAAGGTATGCCAGACTAAGCCCTTCTAGAAGAACCACTTCTGTTCCTTTTATCCTCAATGTTCAAGTGCAGTGCCTGGTGCATAGATGGTATTAGATACTGGTTGAATAAATGATCAATACTTTAGAAGTACAATGCTTCCTTAGTCAGCCCTAACTTGGCTACAATCTCAACCCACACACAAATGTTTTGTAAGGATGTATCCTTGTCTTTTCCCATCTGAGTGTTCATACTCCTAAGCAGTAACTGCAATCCCAAATGTTTCTTCTCTATAGAGTGATTTCACCTATTTCCCTAAGGGGAACTCATCTTGAAATCCAACTAGGTTTTAGGCTTTTGGGAGATTCCCATTTTAAATCTTTATTCAGAAGCTTCTGGCCCTTCACACACCATCTTAAACTCTTACTCTTCCTTCGTTCAAAGAAGACAGAACTGACTGTTTCAACACCAGATTATCTCCACCCATTTCCATACTACCCTCAGTGAACCCTCTTCATCCTATCATATCTATAGAGACTTCCCTCAGAAATTAAAGTATACTAGACAAAGACCACTCCATATTTATTACGGGAGAATCAAAATCCAATGGGGAAAAAATTAAAACCAAAGCAAATAAATACAGTCATATTCCACATCACTGAAATGCCTTCAATGGTAAAATGGTTTTAAATTATGGCAAAGCCCCAGGGGTCTCTAAGGCATTTCTTCTCGGGTTTCTTTAAAAAAAAAAAGTGTAGTCAATCCTAGTGGCATTTGCTTTTTCTCTGCTCCGTTGCCCCCAGACTCAGACTGCTCTAAGGTCTGGGGGTTTCAAGGCAAAACAATGAAGCATTTGACAACCTCAAAAGGTCTGAATGACATTCTGGAAACAGTCAAACTTCACTTTGGGCTACTCACTGAAGTATAGACACACCATGATACACTGCCCACCTTGAGCTTGGAATATACTCTATCTAGGTGAGAACAAATAATTTTGGCATTTGTGTACTCAAAAAGACTTCCCTAGCTTAGAGGTCAAAATCAGTTGTAAAAAATTTCTTTTGCATGTTTCCCAAAAGCCATGAAAACTTACCTGGCAAATCCTCACCCACCACTATGGTAAACAACGTGCAACTAATTGTACAAAATGTAACTTTTATTTGGAAAAAAAAATTATCTTTAACAACCGCGGACTGTTCTTATCCCAAGTTAAATAACAGCAGCAAGATGAAACTGTAAATGTCCACTAAGATAGAGCTGGAAACACTGTGGTTCCACTATCCCTCCTCCCCCCGAGTTTCTTTTGCTCCACAAAAATAATTTTAGTCAGATGGGAATAGGAAAAAAACTACAAACAGAAAGAAGTATAGTTTCAGTGTGAGTACAATATTAAACGTCCTGAAAAGAGACAGATCCTCAATAATGTAGCTTTAATAAAAACTTCCTAAACCCTTTCCTTTTTTGTTCCTTTGAGAAAATGAAGCAATTTGCATTTACAGCTCAGTTCCTGTTTCCAAAATATCCCTTTAACTTTTTCTTTTCTCTTTTTATGGTAGGTATAAATAGCACCAAATTGTCAAATCACAGCTATTTTGTGTGCTACCTATACAAATAGGTCTGATTTCTGGCCAGCCATAAAACAATTACTGCCGAATTCCTCTGGCTCTTTGATATCCAGCTTGTCCACAGGGCTTCAAAGCTAGTCTCCAGGACTTTTCTGGGGGCACTGCTGAAAAACAATCTCAACAGAAACACAGAAGATAAAATGTTCCCACTCCTATAAACACACAAAGACATAACTCCAGAAGTAAAACAGTTCAGCATCATCATGGAGGGATTCTTCTCCCAAGAAAATTTACAGAGTCCAAGTACTTTAAATTGTTTTTTTAGTGATATGGATCAACTAGAATTTCTTCCCTCTAACTCATATGGCTATTTTCCCCATTTTCAAGCTTCTAAAAATTAGGAATTACTCTGCTTTCAGAGAAATTTTCTTGATTTACTAAAATAACTTATCCCATGGGAACTTACTGGGATGGAACGAAAGTTCAGCTTCTTGAGCACATAAATAACTATACAGCATAGTATTTATTCAATGTACCAAAACTCATTCAAGCTAGCTTTGAATAAGGTTAAATTTGGTCAGAGCATCAATAGAGGAAATTTATGTATGGGCAATTATATGTTTTGACTATAAATTAATAGAATGGCTTATGAAAAATTACATTATATGTGGGATATGTAGATAGCATACATAAAAATACCTAACATATATAGCACATACATGTGCTCAGAGTGACAGTAAGGTTCCTGTTAACCCAGAGCAAAAGCAATACGTTTATTACAAGGAAATAAATGTGAATAAATCCAGTTAAAAAAAAACCTTACAATGTAGCATCTTGGAGGGATGACAAATATAATCTAATTATCAAATCTCCCATTGCCAGGTTCTTATAACAAAATTTTGTTAAGGTTGATACATATATAAACACATACAACCAAACACACACAGAGGCATACATCTATATCCACACATCTGACCTTAAAAGAGAAAGACATGTCACTTTTTTTTTAATTCCTCCTACCAATGGCATTAGGCCAAATCAATTTTTCCTTAACCCAATACTTTTGGCAGCTCTATCATAATATGCCAGAATTCCACAAATTAAGAAGTTGGCAAACATGTGGCTCTGAATTAAAAGCACAGATGATATAGTCTCCCTCTACTTATGAAAGAAGATCATTTTAGGTATATACATAAAAAGTAAAGACTACCTTTGTACCTAAAATCTCCCTCTAATTTCTTATTCTCCCCTTCTCTTTACCACTAGCAAGAATCAAGCACTTTTAAAATATTAATCCAGATCTGATTTTGGCATTCATCTATGACCTTATCCAAGGAACCACTTGTACATATTTATCCAAAGACATATAGCCATATTGTTTCTTAAAATCTATATAGTAAGTTAACTGTTAGAAGCACATAGATGAGTCTTCTAATTATAATCCAAAAATTTACCACTCAAAATCAGAGCCACATGTTTATAGCTCTGATCATAAGAACACAGCTTTTATCTCTTAGGTCAAATCTGGCACCCTAAGTTGCTACTAAATTTCCTCATAACAATGTGATTATGTAATCTCTCAAATTTAATTATATTTTTCCTCTGGATTTTTTTAACCAAGGCCAAATGCATTAACATACAACAAAATTCTCAACGTGAGTGATAAAAATGCATTAAAAGTAACCTTTAATCCATGCTATTAACTGATTTTATTCTATTTTGGCACGTTTGAAGTAACTCATCTAAGGATTAGTTAGGCTTTTCTACATTTCTTTTTATCAGGACTCTACCATTCTTGATTTAGTTTTGAGAGAAAAGGGTTTGCAAAAACTATAATAATCTCACAGCTGGAGATGGCTGGAAAGTCCGTTAGTACTCATTGTGCCCTTAATTTGCAGGAAGCCTTTGTGTTCTTCTACTCCTCGTTTTACATGCTGAGCAGTTTTCACTGATAAAGTACTTATAGACCAGTTATTTTAGATTAATGAAAAGCCCAGTAAAATTTTATGTAAGATGGCTGTGAACTTTCTCTTTAAAATACTGAAATGTATCTTCAGAGTCTTGATTGAATGAAAATCTTAACCCCAGTAATTTGCCTCAATAATTTTCATGTGAGTAGGCAAAGGCAGTCTTAGAAGTTTTAAGAAGTATTATTTTCAAACAGAGAAGGAATCCAAAATTTCAGACTATGAATTCAGATTGAATGGCTGAAGCCTCAGGGCAAACACACTGATTTAATCACATAGCAGTAGGTTTCAAAATCTTGCCTTCTTCAGACTTAACAATAAAGTATTTCCTTGCCCTTTAAACCTATAGCAATAATGCAAACACATTATACAAAAGGACTAACATTGTTAGGATTTTGTTGAGATTTTTAACATTATGACATCAATTTTAGAAGTAGATGGCACCGTTCTAATTCCACACTTATCCAAAATGAGATTTTAAAGTCAATGACTTATTTCCTCTGAACTTCAAGCCTAAAAAGGGACATTTAAATATCCAATTATCAAGGATTATAAGTCAAACACAACTTTCACAATTCTCTGAAAGTTTTCAGATACAAAAAGCAAGGTCTAACTCTGAAAAGTCTAAGCTGAAGTTTTTAAATCTGTCCTAATATAAGCAAAGATGTTGAGTTCTGTCATATTCCAAGATATGAAAATAGTGTTAAAATTATCCATATTCTGCTACACTAGCTTCTTGTAAATCAGAAGCTCAAGTAATAATCATAGATTCATATCTAACATAGCAAGTATATCATTCATATCAAACCCAGCAAGTATATCTGCAAAGTAGAAGTGATAGTGTCTGAAACTAATAGGGTTAAACAATTTCTTTTGTGAGGCCACTGGCAAAATCTACAGCAGCTGTCTAACTTTGCCTTTAACGATCATAGCAAAAGCTCAAGGAAGTGATCCAATGCAGCACTGGTCTTTAGTAACCAGATCGTTTCTATTTCATTTTCAGCCAAGGGAATGGATAATGAAAACAAAATTATTCCTCAGTCAGTAAGTTTACTTGACAAGCTAATTTTTACCAACCTTTAACTTTATTCACATGTATAGCCATAAGAGTTGTGCCTTTTTGTGGGCAGACAACCTTAATAACTTTTAAATACTGGCTACACGAGATAAAACTTCAAATGGCTATCACTTCTTTAAACTCACTTATAAAAACTACTGGAAAACTTTTTAGCTATTCAGGAACATACTAAGCTAAAAGAGAAAAGGCTAACCACTACTGTAAACTGTTGAGCCAAAGATACTTGATTCTATCAGTAAAGAACACTGCAGAATTATACCATTTTATATATGACCTAAAACACCTGTATAATGATTTTCATAAACGAAACAAAACTCAATTCCTTGAGCATTACAATTTTCCACCTAAAACTACATACATTGTTTAAAACAAAAAAGCCCTCTCATTATATATTACCACCCAGTTATTACCAATGCATCTGAGATACCTACTCCTAAATGCTTTTCTGCTTAGCCTGTGGAAAACAGGTATTCCAGACTTCTAACTAATCAGGACTTATAGAGATTTATTAATATTTTAAATAGAAATCCAATATTCTTCATAAGTCAAGTTTCTGAAGAATATGAATAAGAGAAACAAAAAGTAAATCAATGACCCAACAAAGTTACATTATCACTCTGGTTAATAACCACAGGTTCACAGAAGTTCCAAAATAATTTTAAACTAACTTATGTGAGAATAGGCATGACTGCAACATTCCCCATTTCAATATTTATGGCACATATGTAAATATTTTATTCAAGTAAGTTTGCCCAAAGAGAAATTTCTTTCTAAAGACTAATTTTAATCCAGTATTTAATTTATAATTCCAAGTCTGTTTACTTCCACAAAGGTTTGGGCCAGAGCAATATTAGCTAAATTTCAGGCCAGTATACATTTATATTACATGCCACAGGTAAGAGATACTGATATAAATATATCAGATATACTTTCTGATGATAAGTAGCTCCTATCAATTTATACTATCTCAAATAGGAGAAATACGGTTTCAACTATTTAATATTTGAAAACTACTACTATATGTTGGCTTCCTAAAGGAGTGAAAATTATTTAAAAGCTACGAATTAAAATGCATGCACTAATGGATATTCCTAAACTGACATATTTACAAATGGCTTGTTTTAAAAAGTAAATACCAAATACTGGCTTAATATGTTTCACTTTTAGGGATTTAAACCATAAATTCTTCAAATAAAATTAAATAAATCGGTTTGCAAGTAATTAATGATGAGAATTCAATAATATAAAACTATCTCTGTATATTCTCTATGGCTGGGGAACTTAACTGGCTATGTTCAATATAATACACTTAGTGGGTCTTGGAGCCCACTGCCTGTAAAATCTCCCATGGAGATTCGAGACCACCCATTGAAAACAGTACAACATTATTGCCTCAAGCAAGAAGCTGGTACATAGGACTGGTTATTCAAGTCTTTTAAATACTATTTTATTGAGGGATTGTGGGAGGTGGGGGAGGGGGAGAAGGGGGATTCATGAGTGGATGGGGGAGGAAAACTCAGACACAGAAAAAACAGTAATTTCTAAAGCAGAGGTTCCTGTGGTACCCTCCCTCACCCCACCCCCACTTTTAAAACAGCTACATAAACAAAGTAATAAGTGCTCAATTTCAGAGAGAATTACATTATACTCCATTTGAACAGGCTACAAAGTACTTTTATTTGAAAAGCTGCTTCTCCTCTGTTATAAACAATTTTACTCGGCACTAATTTCAGACAAGAGAAGATGGCTAGAGAGTGTGGGAGGTGGAGTTAGGAAAAATTCACTCAGTGTCTTTCAATGCCTTAAATAGTTGATCCAATAAAGATCCTTTAGAGAAAACTTTAAGTCTATTTTTTTTCTCCAAGTAAGCAAATCATACAGGAGGGCTTTTCTTTTCTAGGGTACTGCACCCTGTCTCTTTAAATTCCAGGCCTGCCCCATTTCCCACGCATTCAATGAAAGCCCCACATTTGCTGGCCTCCAGCCCACAATGTCAAGTAGTTCTCTTGCTATTGAATTTCAAGATTATTCTTTTGGATCATTTGCCCTTTAGTTTTAAGCACGCCAAAGCAAAAATAATGTCTTTCTACAATAACATAAAGAAAACTCTGAGGTCTTTACAAGTCTACAAGTAGAGAACACCTTGTCCTTTGGTTCCCCTTTCACTGCAAAATATGCTCCCACTCCATACGCTCCAAATAAGGGCCATTTGTGCGCTATCTTGGGCTACCGTAGCTTTGTCTGTCCTACGACAAAATTTTACGAGTATTTTCATTTAATTTAGTACCAAATCTGGAATCTCTAACAATCTGCAATATTCAAACCAGGTCTTTGTATTGCTCAAACTCTCAAGTCTTCAACTTGGTCCCTCTAGTATTCAGTTAGAATAAATTTTAAAACAATTACTTTATTCTAAATCAACTATTTTATTTTCTATGGTTATAGTTTAGACATCTACATAAATTAACTCAATAATAAAAATAGCAAGTAAATATTGTGAGCTGTAGTCATTGTGCCAGAGTATATTTTCCTCATTCCTATACATACCTTAATCCCGAAGCAAGGATTCCAGGCCATTATGAATCCCATTTAGAATTCTCTCAAAAGAAATAGAAATAGTTAAGCAGAAGTTTATCAACAGAACTAAATCAAGCCCACAGAAAATAATGTTATTCCAAATGCTAGCAAACAGTACTTAGAATGGCAATTTTATTCAAGTATGGACTTTGTAAAAAGCATCTAATATTAAAGGGAAAACACCCTTATTTTCATTTGACACATAGCTCTGCTATACATTAGTGTATAGCGCACTTTAAATGTTAAATAGGCAAATGTTTTCTCACAGATCATAAAATCATGGACTTAGATAAAATTTAGATTGCAGAGAGATCTTCGAGGACAACTAAAATTAACTCCCTCATTTTGAAGAAATCTTTTTTTAGTTATGTTTAAGGAATATTCCTATCAATCTATATGTACCGCAGATAAGACATGAAATTACATTTTAATTTTCACTTGTTAAAACTTCTAGTTATTTTTGTAGCTTATATGTGAAATATGAAAAACCATCTTAATACTAAAATAGTTTGTATTTATATAATTATGTATCAATTCTCCATTCAAAAAGGACCACTTCTTTCTGTGCCCCAAATATATGTTTTTTGGATTTATTTTTGGTACTACTTGTTTTGGTGCTTTTTATTTCTTGTAAGTTTAACTTCCAAATTATATACAAAGACCCCCAAACTGGAAATAGGTCTTTTGTATTCAATTATAGATCCTATGTATTCCTAACATCATCATGTATTTAAACATCATCATGACAGTCTTTTCATTTGTAGTATTTTTAAAGTCAGATGCAGGCTTTGGGAAAATTTCTAATACTACACATCAAGATAAGCATATTAATTAACAAAGTTATACTTATCAAAACTCCACAGGAAAAAAAAGGCCAAAACGTTTTAAAACATTCCTAAAATATATACCATACCAAAATATTAAACGTGAGTGTCTTTCTGTTAAAAGACTGTCTTATATAAATAATATACACTTATAAATCAGGTTAATCTCATTACTTTTATAACTTCAACACAGTATTAATTGAGAAAGGTAAAAACATGATGTACGTTTCTTTTTAAAGCTTACAGTCAACTTATGAATCACTTGTGCATACAGTCATAGTAATATTAAAAGAAAAGATAGACAGGTGTGGTGGTGCATGCCTGTAGTCCTAGCTAATCAGGAGACAGAAGTGGGAGGATCCCTTAAGTCCAGAAGTTCAAGACTGCAGTGAGCCATGACCTCACCACTGCACTCCAGCCTGAGCGACAGAGGGAGATCCTGTCTCTAAAAAATAAACAAAAATAAAAGGAAAAAAAGTTAAAAAAAAAAAACAAAAAGAAAGAAAGAAACAAAGAAAGAAAGAAAGGAAGGAAGGACGGACGGACGGACGGATGGACTGACTCAAAATGACAAGGTAGCAAAGTGTCAAATAACAAAATATGAAAATGTTTCTTGGGAAAGAGAACCCTGATCATGTTCCAAATGAAATTACTTTTAGAAAAACTAAAAAACTTATTGTAAATGTGTCCATACATACATTTAAATATCTAGTTTTACTTTCACATAATGTGTCATTCAAGAAAAGCTTGAAAAATTCAACAAATTTTATTGACAACAATAAGAAGTTCCTGATATCCCACCTCCCAGAGATAACTTCTATTAACATTTTGCTATACTATTTCCTTCCTATCTTTTCACTGATGTATTTTTTACCTGCCATGTGATTCTCAAAATGTGGGTATAGATGAACAATTCCGTTCATTTCCAATATAAGAAAATGGACTGAATCAATGATGGTAAACCCAAAAAGGGGCATTCACAGAAAGATAATCTGTCCAGAAGCATTAACTATAAGCTGTTGCATACCCTTCACAACATAAGAAATTTCTTATTTGCTGCTGTATTTTAGATGTCTACATTTTTGTATCTTTGTATAAATTAAATTCTTGGCTCTTGTCAGTCATTTCACAATTCCCTTCATCAAGTTGGAATGCTAACTAGAATTATTTTTTCTTTGACCTAAAAGTTACACAGTCTGTTGCAACTAAAGAGGGGAAGGGTACTTATTAATACTTTTCAAAACGGCTTAAATTAAGCATTTGATTTACTAAATAGAAAACTCTGCAATTATTTTGAATTATCCAAGATTGTATATATTTTCTTCTAACCTATTTACATGACACTATAATCCAAGTCCTCAATTATTACTCTATTAATAATAGAAACACAAGTAGTTATCTGATAAATGATACTGCAGAAAAGCAAAATAAGTGACAAAATTTCAAGGTCTGGCCAATGTTATGCAAAATACAAAAAAAAAAAATCAGTTAACATGAAAACTCCAATAATCTAATGGTATGGGTAAGAGCCGTGTTTGAGGAAGAAGTTTCCAATAAACTCAGTCTCTTAAGTTCTTGAAATGAGCCGACCTACAAGTAGTAGTTGATGGTTGATGTAAATGGCATCAATATGATCAGAACTTTTTATAACTAAAACTTAATCACCTATTTGGTGTATTATCCATGTTATCGTATACTTCCCTACAATTGCAAAAAGTCTTTTACCCATTTCACTGTCCATTTGTCATAAAAAAAAGATGAAATTCCAATGTACTGAGGTTCATGTATCAATATTTTGTTTTAAGAAAAAAATCATTCTCCAAACTACTACACTTTTACAAAAATTGAGAGATTAAACACAACACTACATCATCTATTCCCTAGCATGATAACCAATATAGCTGATGTTTAATAAATGGTAGTTATTACTTCATTATTATAAAAATAGTAGTTCAATAGCAAATGCAGAATTTATCCTTTTTTAAAAATTGAAGAAAAATAATATTTCAGAACTGGAAAAGCCCACACAGCTTTCTACTTCCCAGGCCAGGGCTTTTCCTACCACATTACTAAATACTGCTCCTACCAGTTACTGGAATACATCAGACTCATATTTTTAAAGCTAAAAGGCTAGTTGTATTTCATGCATTAGGTAGTAAAAAGTGACAGAGCTGGCCAAGTCCTTCAAATTTGTGTCTAGTTTTTTTAAAAAGCATTCAAAGTAGGTGAGGAAAGAATAAGGGAAAAAAAAAACAGAAAAGGGAAAAACTCATTTTTGCCTAAGAAAAGCTAGAACACATTTTAGAAAATATGATTCTCAGCAAACACAATGTTTCCTGCTAAAAATTCAAATGGTGATTCTGTTTACACAAGGTCAATTATTAATATTAGAGGTACAGAAGAAATGAGTTTCAGAACACTGAGTAATAATTTACAACTTAGAGAGTGGAAAGTAAAGCCAGGGAATCTAAGGGATTCCAAAACCCTTATTCTGACTTCAAATATCTGCCTTTATGTTATATTGTTGCCCAAAACTTCCAGAGTCTAGACACTATATTGATAAAGATATGGGTAGCACCTTCAATGATAATATAGGTCCCTCTCTTCTGATGTATATATAACTCAAATGCAACACAGGAGAAACAATAGATACATATACAAAAAGAAGGGAGTGCTGGACTGATGGAACTACGTAAAACACAACAGTGCTGTGAAGTGCTCCACTGAATGAGGAAAGTGGATTCCTGCCGCTAGTTACTATTTCTGTGCATACATAGGAAAAGTCATACAACAAGCATAAGACAATCCCGAGCTATGTCAACATTTTAAAATAACCTATTCCACTAAAAGCAACCAAATCCCAACAGCCCAAACTCTTCATTTTCCACTAAGAATTACTATAAAACGGCTGCTTATAATATGGGAACATGGAAAGAAATAAAATGATGGAAAAAAGGTTGTAAAGTAGAAGACTGTTTCTTCAATATAAAGAAAGATTTCATTATTAAGCAATGCAAATTAATGAAGTATTTTGGGAAAAAGGTATGGATGATACAAGTCTACAATGAACCTCGTTTTTAAACATCCAAAGTGTTTTAAATGTCTATTAAAATGAATAGATACTTAATCAGACAGTATTTTCCTCCCAATACCACCCTTTAGGGGGAGGTAGAATGGGACATAAAAATCTATCTGCAAAAATTAAATGGCATCATGTAGACTAAATTTATATATAAATTTTAAACATTAGGAGGCAAGTAATCTCCCTACTCTCTATGTCACTGCTATTATTATTAATCCTAAGGTATTATTAATACCTTAGGAAATTGTTAATATATATTTTACTTTTAAAAATCAATATATGCACACAGAACATTTGGCCTGGTATTGATGGAAAAATAACTGATGATTTCTACAGGAAAGGAATAAAGAAAAAAAATCTAGCTTTCACAAAATATTTTAAAATGGAAAAAAATTTGACTCAGAATATCACTCTTCTAATATGGATAATAACTCTAAGTAAATTCAACTAATCATGTTTATAATCACATATGAATACTATTTTAATGATAAGCCATAATTTCTTTAATAAAAAATGACAGTACACTGATTTTATCCAAAAAGTTAATTGTTAACTGCTACATACCAACTAAATCACACCCAAATGCTAGCCTTATCTTCTCAGAAATTCAATGATAATAGCCTTCCTCAGGCCTTGGCCACTGCAAACTTATCACCCTTAAGTTAAAATGATTAAGTCATGCAACATTACTACTTAAAACAACACTCTGCATCTTTTCATGTAATTGCAATCCTACCATTGGCTGAGGTGAGGGCAAAATAGCAGGAGATAACTACCATGCAGCAACAATTTTTTTCTAATGATTTAATCTCAAAGGAAAACTTTAAATTAATCTATAAAATGAATTTGATTATGTCTGAAAACAGCTACAGAACTTTTCCTGAAGAGCTTCTATGGTTACCACCACTTAGTTATTGCTGAACATTTGTCTGCTAATATAAGTGAATAATTACCAATGTTTTAAAAGTAAACATTGACCACCATTTATTACTAGTTATCTTTGCACAGGCAAACTTGTGACTCATTGTATCTACATGCAAGATCATTCCACATTTCCAGGCTTCTGATTAAAAATAAAATGAGAGGGTAAACAAAGATGAAGAATCTCAAGTGTCCTTTCCAGCTCTAAAACACACAAGCACATTGAAGGCAGGGACCTCCTCTTTCTCTTATTTACATCTCCCCCAGTCTTTCACTGCATCCTGCAGATAGAAAGCCTTCTGGGTAAGCAAATCACCATGGCCACAAACTAATATTCTTAAATAAGACCCTAAACTCAGAGAGGAAAACAAAACAAAATAAAGCAGATCAGCTTGACAAAACTAAAAATTTGCATATGGCAGAAAAATACCATAAATCAGGCTATATGAAAAAAATGAAGCAAGACATTTTCAAAACAAACAAAGGATGAACATCCTACAAACGAGAAAAGGGCAAGTACCCCAAGAGTTTTTTTTTTAAAAGAAAAATGATATAAAAAAGTCAATAAAGAGGAAATCCAAATGGTCAATAAACATGCATAAAATGCTTACCCCACTAGGAACCATAAAAATTCAAATGAAAACAAAAAGATACCATATTTCAACTAAATATCAAAAATAAGAAAAATTAAAATAGCCAAAATTGGCAAAAATGTAGATATAAATGGCACTCATTCCCTAACACAGTATAAATGGTCACAGCTACTTCGTAGAGCAATCTAACAATGTCTAGTACAAATGAAGATGCACATGCCCACATCCCAAGGACTCAAGCTCTAAGCTTATGTCCAAACTCTTGTTCATTTGCACAGGTAACATGCACAAAGATGTTCATTGCACAGAACAGAGAATGACCTCTAGGCCGGGCGCGGTGGCTCACGCCTATAATCCTAGCACTCTGGGAGGCCGAGGCGGGTGGATCGCTTGAGGTCAGGAGTTCGAGACCAGCCTGAGCAAGAGCGAGACCCCATCTCTACTAAAAATAGAAAGAAATTATCTGGCCAACTAAAATATATATAGAAAAAATTAGCCGGGCATGGTGGCACATGCCTGTAGTCCCAGCTACTCGGGAGGCTGAGACAGGAGGATTGCTTGAGCCCAGGAGTTTGAGGTTGCTGTGAGCTAGGCTGACACCACGGCACTCACTCTACCCAGGGCAACAAAGCGACACTCTGTCTCAAAAAAAAAGAAAAAGAAAATGACCTCTATATTTCTTAATAGGTAAACAGAAAAGTATAGAATATATTCTTATGACGAATACTAAGAGAATGACTGGGATCTGTACAGGGGATAGGTTCAAAAACATATTGAGTAGGGGGAAAAAAGCAAGATGCAAAATTATTCACTCATGAAAATGACCTGGATTAAGTCGTGGCAATGGTAGCAAAACTTGTGATTATACTAAAAACCACTGACTTGTGCAATTTAAAAGAGTGAATTTTATAATATGTGAATTATATCGCAATTGAAAAAGAAAATGATTTACCCAGTATGATCCACTTCATGTTGATTTTGAGACACAATACACTATTATTTGTAAGCAATATAAATGTGCAAATGTAGATAAATAGAATGGAAGAAAGGCTTAAGAGTTGGAAGGTTAGGAGCATTTAAAAATGCTAGCTGCATCTATAATAGTTAATTCTCTAAACAAGGAATCAAATATAATAAAATGTAAACATTAATTCATTCTTGGTAGGGGATTTGAATGTTTGTTATATCATTCTTCATATTTTCCTATACTTTTTTTTTTGAGAAGTAAAAAAGGCAACCATGAACTAAAAAAAGGCATAAAAGGCACATCACACAAGACAAATGGTAAATAAATACATATTCATAAGAAAAGATATGTGGCACCACTAATCAAATAAATGCAAATTAAAATGAAGGTTTTTTTCATGCAGCAGAATGGCAAAGATTAAAAAAAAAAAAAAAAAACTGTTAATTTCCAGTATTGGCAACCATGTGGGGAAATGGGCAGTCTTCTAACCCCTGGGGAAGTATAAACTGGTACAATCTTTTTGGTGGAAAATTTGGTAGTACATATCAAAATTTCCAATCTATTTACCTTCTGTCTCAACTACCTCCCTTCTAGAAATTTACCATAAGGAAATTATTATAAAAATGAATGTTAAGGATGTTCATCACAGCATTATCCATAACAAATTAAAACTGGGAACAATCTAAAGATCCAAATGAAGTATACTAAATCTATGTTCAATGTAATATCATAAAATTCAGCAATTTAAAAAGATGATATTCCATAAGGGTAAGAATGTTCATCTGTGCTTTATCCCCAGCTCCAAGAAGTATGCTAAGCACGTAACAGGAGCGCCAAAAACACTTGTCGGATGAACCTCGTTAATACTGATGTGTATGTACATATATATAAAGATGTCTACCATTAACTATGGTTATCTATGAAAATTTCAAGCAACTTCTCTATATTTCTACAGTTTGATTTTTCTTTCTTTTTTTTTTTCCTAAGAGATGAGGTGTCACTATATTGACCAGGCTAGCCTCAAACTTCTGGGCTCAAGCTCTCCTCCCACCTCAGTCTCCCAAGTAGCTGGGGACTATAGGCATGTACTACCACACCTGGCTTTGGTTTGATTTTTCTACAATGAGCACATATTTATAAATTAGAAAAAAAAAAAGATTTCATTTGCATGTAAAAAATGAATACAGGCTTCTTCATAAAGCCTTTACTCTACAATTGTGCTATGTAATTTCCTAATTTCTGCAGCATTTCTTCTGAAGACTCAAACCACTAAGAGATGAACAAGAAAAGTTCTACACCATAGATCTGTAAAAGCTATGTTAAGTAAGTGGGGATTATCTGTAATAGAAGACTAGAAAAACAGAAAAGGGGCCAAGGTTGGTCCATAGAAGACCCACTGGAAAGAAACTTCAGAGAAAAAACAAAGTATCTTTAAAGCAAAATTATCAAACCAATTGATACTCCTGTCTTGCCTACTTCACAGAGGTAGGTAGTTCTACAGAAGGTTGCATCAAATAATGTATATAAAACACTTTGCGTAATTCATATAATACCATAGAATGCATAGTAATATTAACTATAAAATATGTCAAGGCAAACCCAAGTTTAGATTATCCTTTTCTGAAAAAAATTGTTAGGTAATTATTGACTAGAATTTAGTGAGGCAAATACCTTGGTAGATCTACTTCTTCTTTTTTCATTAAATAAGTGTTTTTCTTAGCAACAATAATAATGGTTAAAAAAAATCAGCTTCTATTTATCTGTGCTAGATTGTGTGTTGAATGTTTTACATGAGCCATTCTCAGAATGTAGTCTGAGGACCTCATGATCTCTAAGACCTTTTCAGATGATGAGTGAAGTTAAAACTATTTTCATAATACAATATATACATGATGTTATTTGCCTTTTTCATTCTCATTCTCTCATGAGTATATGGTGGAGTTTTCCAGAGGCTACATGACATGTGATAACACAACAGACAAAATACAGTGGCAGATAAGCAGATCCAGTTGTCTTCTATTAAACCAGACATTGAAGAGATTTGCAAAAAAAAAAAAAACAAAAGTAAACAATGCCACTCTTCTGATTTTTCATTTTAGAATATATTTATTTTTCATTAAAATGGTTTTTTATCTGTTAACATGTAATGCACTGAAAATGTCTCAGTTTTAATTTCTAATACAGTAAAATTAATAGATAAAACTTACATAGAAAAGCTTTCTGGTGTCTTCAATTTGTAAGAGTGTAAAGGGGTTTTAAATCCAATAAGTTTAAGAACAGCTGATTTATATTTAATTTTCAACTCATGAGGTAAGTTATATTTTATCATCATTTCCACAACACAAATGAGAAAATAGATACACAAGTATTTTGCCCAAAATCACAAGGAGTCTCTTAAACCAGCATTTGCATACAAGTCTATAATTCCTAACCCTAACTCCTCCTCATCCCTAAGCATCTATATCTCCTCAAGATAGTTAAAGATCACTTTTAGATAGCTACATGCTAATCCCTGTTTAAAAAAAATATTCTATATTGGTTCTCTATTCTTTGTCTTTCCATTTTAAAAGGTAATGTGTGCTCACTGTAATGCTTTATATGTAAAAAATATACATATAAACATATAAAACTTTTTTCTTAAATCGAACACTGGAAAAAATCACCTCTCATCACCACCAACGCCACAAGTAGCCACTAAAGAAAACTATTGGTAAGAATTTGGTGCCTACTAATCCTAAATTTATTTATTCATACACAAACGCATACACACACATACTTTTTATCTGTATAAGCACATTTTTTTAATGGGATCACATTGACTTAGCACTTATTTCACTTAATACTTCTTGAATATCCTCCTGCATCTAGAAATAGATTTACCTCATGGTATAGGTTATCCTCATTTAACTTATCCAATTAAGGTCCCCTATATGGCTTGCTTCCAAACTTTTGCTATTACAAGAACAATCATAAGAAATATGCTGTATCTTTGTGTATTTGTGAAATCACATCCATCAGAAATTCCTAGAAGTAAATTTCCTGGGTTAAGGGGTATAAACATTAAAAATCTTAATAGATTTTGCCAAAGGCCCTCTAAAATGCTACACTTACATTCTCACCTACAGCATATGAGATTTCCTTCAACAATGCAGCTTTTAAGTGCCTTGGAAAATTATACTTTACGTTGCTTCAAAATGCCAAGTAGTAAAATTGTTCTCACTGGTCATCTTAATTCCATACAGAACCCTACACAAATAACACTCACAGAATGTATCAGAATAGTCTCATTCACCTTTTTTCTTTACACCTTTTAAATGCCTTCAAAGAGCAGGTGCATACACCAGGTGTATACAGTATCTTCAACTACTAAACCCTTAAATATTAGATACCTTGATAAAAAGTTATCCAAACTATTTCAGAAGACCATTTAACACAAATCAGAACTATGCAATAAAGCTGGGATCAAATATTTAAAGGAAAGTTGTAAGTAGATTTATTAAGCTTTTTATCTGCCCACTCAAAGGACGAAGGCTACAAATAAAAAGCTATCAAATCATACCAGTGGCCAAATTAGCTTACATAAAATAATAAGCAACAGATTTCATATCATAAATGTCAGTGGAACAGATTGCAATAGTAAGGATGGCTGTAACTGGAAAGAAAGTTCACTCAAATTCACATCATACTGAAATTGAAAACATTAATATTTTAAATGAAATGTTTTGAATGTGACTATTCATTTCAGTCATATCAGACTAACATAAATCTTTGGTACTAATAAATATGATATGGTCTTTTCTTGCAAGTAGATAGTTTAAAAACGTATCATACTCTGACCTGCCTATTCTGTAATGGCTAATGGATATTTCAGGCCTCACTATTTCATCACAATCTCTTTTCTAGGATTTTGTGCCAGTAGTTTTAAATTGAAGGTCTCCCACACATCTTTATGACAGAGTAAAACCTCATTAATTCATATCCAATTAGCTCAATTCTGAAATGGTATATATAACTCTCATTAGGCAACAAGTTAAAAATACTATAATTTCTCCTTCTACGAGTTCTCATAATATTACTGTGAAGTAAAGGAAATCAAACTGAAAATCAGTTCACTTTCCAAACCAAAGATTTATGAAACTAAGGACTCATCCATCTTTGTGGCTGAGCAGTTCATCCCGAGTTCTAAGGTTCATCTCTGTTTATCAGCTACTGTATATAGTGAAAGTGATTTAACTTGTCACTACCAATAACCATTTACAGCTTAATTTAGAGTATGAGCATTTCTTTTAAATATCTTGTAACTCAGATTTTTCACAAATTCATTTTTGTAGTTTCTCCCATTTGCAATGGGAAAAATTTTACCCTATCACTTACAGATTTACAATATAGCAAACATAGCATCTTAGAAGATGCAGGAAGTAGACTTAGAAATGCTTGGCATTCTTATTCTTTATTTATTCTTGTCATTTTGAAAGACTTTATAAGCCAAAAAATAAGTCCAAGGATTAAGTGGCATATTTGGTATTGCATGAACTTACAACCAACTATTCCCAATGAATAGAGAAACCTTCTCTTGCAATCTGAATCATGTGTAATTACAGTATGACAAGGTCTCTCCTGGGCGATGTAAGCTGGCATTTTTCCCAGGACTTGTCACATCATGGGAAGCACACATACAAATAAAAATCCAAAAACAAACATTTTAAAACAATGGCTTGTAGACTTCATAAAGAAACTCCACAGTTGAGTAGAAAAATTGAGGACTCCAACCAACAAACAGTCATCTCTCAGAGACATCTGAAAAAGCATTGCTGTTACCAAGCAGCTTACCACACCTAGCAACAACTCCAGGTGTGGGCTATGTGGGCAGCACCCTTGCATTCCCTAGGGCTGGACAGAAAATCATTAAGTATAGGAAATAAAAGGTAACATCACAGCACAGATCCACTGAAGCAGAGAAACAGTGGTAAAATAAAGAGGTTGATCATCTTTAATGTCATAATGCCAATTTGTCAACTGTCAAGGTGTCTAAACAAAGTTACCTTAAAAGCTACATCTTCTGCCAACTGACTTAATTTTCCTGATACAATAAATATTGCTTTTTAAAGACGCATTTCACCTTAAAGTGACTAGAAGTAGTAATAATAGTGTATACCAAGGATCTTAGAAGGTGGTTTCTTTTGTTTAAACTCCCTCTGCTCTACAGACACATGGAAAGGGGGAGAGAGATTCCAAGAAACAACACACCAAGCTCATGTAGTGACAGAAACTCGACAATACTCATTCTTATCATGGTTTAGAGGAAATATGAAATATTATCTCTGACTATATTTTAACATAAAATGCTAACAAATTCTAAATATTATTTCCTTATAGGTCATGTATATTCCTAGTCCTCTATTAGAAGCTGGATTCATTTTTTAGCCACCCAACAAAGCCCATCAAATTCACTGTTCAAGTTTTCAAGAAAACCTATAAACCAAACCACTAAAGGCAAAAAATACAATCCTACTTCCCATTATATGAGCTTTGGAAACAAAAATAAGCACCAACACAAACCTCTACCACCTCTAAGGCACACAGCATTTCTCCTTTCTTTATTCAGCCCCTTGAATGTTCAATAATTTCCACATAGCTCTAAGCAGAATGGATTTATTACGATGTTACTCTAAGAAACTGCAGGAGTTCTAGATGCCAATAAAGATTACGGATCAAATGGAAGATAACTACTAACCATTGTGTCGACTTAGATAAATAAACCTGCTCACAAACAAAGCACCTTATTGTATTTGTACTGTTACCTCCAGTAATCCAACTAAAACAACCAGACAGTAGCTTTCCAGAGACTGAAGGGAATAGAAACTGGGATTTCTCAACCCCCCTTTAAATTTCTTTTAAAATGACACCCCGTTTCTTTTATCCAAAACTGTTCTGCCCTTAGTGGAAAACGTTTGGGACCGGAGAGGCTCAGCAGGATTATGCAAACTAGACTCCAAGGCTAAGAACCAAGGTGGGGAAGCACTGCAGCAAAAGGCAACATCGTTCCTCTGAAACTTAGCTTCGACCTTTGCAGGAACCCTCTCTCCTTGCAGATCACATCCGGCAGACACTTTGCTACGTTGCTCAAAATCAAAGGAGCAGTCAAATGCCATGGGAGCGACTGAGAGAAGAACGAGTAAGCCCCCCCAGCTAAACATAAAATCCAGAGGGGAGTGGGGTGTGGCGGTGGCTAACCCACAAAATGAAAAGTCTAGGCAACTGGCACCCAATGTCTCATACAACAGAGAGGAAAGCAGAGAAGATCTTAAAGAAAATCGACTTCTCAAGGCGGTACAATAACTACATCCAATGCATTCTTTGCTAATAACACAGGTAAATCTCAATTTCTCTAAGAAAAAAAGCGCGAAGTGTTTATTCCCTCCAGCCCCACTCGCCACACGTCCAAACCCAACAACTAATTGCACCTTCCCCACAGAATCCGCGGCTAGCCCCAGAGGACCAGTGAGGGCTGGCTTGGGATGAATAAACACACTCGACACCTGACGGTCCTTTCTCTGCGGCGACTTTCACGAAACCGAAGTCGCGCGCGCGCGGGCGGCAGCTGGGACCTGGCCGGCGCGGCGCCGCGCACCCGGATCCCGAGGCTACGCCGGCGAGCGCGGCGCTGGGGGCGGGGAGCGGGGCAGGGGGACCGCCCGGGCCAAGCGATTGTTTCCTCGCTCAGCAAAGACATTTTTTATCAAGCCCCTTTTGTATTCGAGCCCTACCTCTTTTTGGCCTAGGAAAGCTTTCGTGCAAGTGGAAGACGACTTTCTCCACAAAGTGCTGTATGTTACTGTGCTCCGGGCCGCGCACGAACACCATCCAGTCGTGGGTGAAGCCCTCCACGGTGGGTTTTTTCCTCACCTGGGCGCGGTGCCCCAGCTCCAGCTTCACCTGTACGGCACACTGCGGGCAGGGGGAGGAGAGACAGCCGTGAACAACAGGAAGGCGACGGTTCGGCACTGAACATTGCGCCTGACATTTTTTTTCCTCCTTCTTGAAACGCACATAAAAGGAAACGGCGGTGCCCTCTGCATCCACGTTTCACGCGCGTGGGCGCGCACACCCCACACCCCCAAATATACCCCGCCCGGCCGGCCGGGCCCTAGGCGCCCCGGGCCCCGCATCCACACCGGACAGGCTTGTAACGGAATGTTACCCCCAGTCGGGAAGGGGGTCGGGGGAAGAGGGAGAGCACACTCAGCCACGACAAGCACGACAACAAATGCATTGGAAACAAATTAGAAGACAATTAGGAGGCGATGCCGGGGCGGTTTCCCAGCGTGGAAGGGGAGGTGGCTGGGACCCCGGGGGACGGAAGGGTTTCTGGCGAGCCCCCTCCCCGAAAGTACCGCGGCGACAGGCACACGCCGAGGAAGTCTTTGTGTACGTGTGTGTGTGCGTGCGTGTGGAGCGCTGTGCCAGGCGGAATGGAAACTACAGGCAGCCTCTGCTGATGGGCACAAACTCCCGTGCTCTTACCACGGGGTTCGTGCACAACAAAAATGAGAGGTCGTCACACACACACAAACACACACGCCCGCAGGAAAACACGCCGAGGCATCCATAACTTAAAGCACCCCGCACCCCCCAGCGAAAAGCCCCACGCGATCTGCGAGGCCAGCCGAACAGAGCCCCCGCAACACACTTCCAAGAGCCAAAGTGGCCCCGAAGTACCTCCCACCGCCCCCCAAGAAATGAAATTCAGAACGGCAGGGCGGCGGGCGGACAGCCGCCGAGCCCAGGCTAGCGCAAAGCCCGGCGCTGGGGCAAAGTTGCGTGCGGCCCCGCCGCTGTCAGCCCGCACACTCCGGCTCACACACGCGCGCCGCGGAGAACGCACCATCGTAGCGGCCGCGGCGCTTTGCGGAGGTGCGGCCGCCGAGGCTGCTCGCCGCGTCCCCGGACTGTGCCCGCAGCTCCCGGCGGCGGCGGCGGCTGAAATATGGCTGAGTTATTATTCGCCTCCTTCCACCGTGTGTGAGTGTGTGTGTGAGTGCGCGCGTGTGAGCGAGAGGGAGTGTGTGAGTGCGCTTCTTGTGATTGCAAAGAGGCGAGGAGGGAGGGAGGCGCGGGGGGTGGAGGGGCGAGTGTGAGTGTGTGTGAGTGTGTGTGTGTGTGTCTGTGCGCGCGCGCCGGGGGGGTGGGGGCGGCGGGAGGAGGGGAGCGGAGGCTGAGGGAGAGGCAGCGGCTCCCTGCAAGCCGTACCAACCTTTCTCTAATTGGAACCGCGGAGCGCTGGCGCTGTCTGGGCTGCGGCGGCGCAGGGCGAGGAAGGCAAGGGGGGGAGGTCTTTTATTATTATTTTTGCATGTACTTACCGAGCTAGCCATGCCTGGGGGCCCGGAGGTTTGCTGGGGTGTTGTGTGGTACCCCCCTCCCCCGCCCCCCTCAGCTGTAATTCATGAAGAAGCTGCTATGAATGAGAGCGCGCCCAGGAGCGGAGGGTAGATGGCGGACATTCTCTGCCTTTTTCCCCCCGCGCTCGCTCGCTCGCTCGCTTATTAAACTCAGCCCCAAAAGCAAAAGCAGCAGCAGCAGCAGCAGCTCGGAGGCCAGAGGATGATTCCGGAGCATGCGCCGTGGCGCCTGACACCCGGGCTCCGAGCCTCACGGGGCGGAGGGAGGGCTCGCGGGCGGGGCAGAGCGCGCGGGGAGGCCGAGCGAGCGAGCCAGGGGGAGCTCGAAAGAGCCAATCACTGGCCACCTCCCGAAACCCCGGCTGCCCGCTGCGCCACACTGGAACGCCTCGCTTAAAGTAACAGGTTCCTGCTGGGGGGTGGGAGGGAGGAGGCGCTGGAGTAGGGACAGCGGCCAGCTGGGGAACCACCCCATCCCCTGTGCAAACTCCGTTCGCCCTACAATAAAAAACGGATTAAAACTGCTGGAATGTAGCCACTGTCTAGAGCCCCCAGCAGCCGGAGAAGGGGTGTTAAATCAAGTCTTTGGCGTGAGCACGCACAGGGAGGGGGGAGCGGGCTTTCTTTTACTTTCCACCACGTATTTTTTTGCGGTTTTGTGCTGAAAAGGCAAGAACTGACACCCAAACAAACTTATTTAAAGAGAGAGCGAGAGAAATGCCACCCTACAAAAACAAGCATCAAAATAGCAATCGCTGAGGCAACAATCCCCTGGCCCCCTTCCCCATCCACTCACAGGCACCCGCCCACCACCCTCACTCCCCGCCCTTCTGCCATCGCCACCGAAAATTTAAAAATGAGATGAACAAGAGAGAAACAAGAATGCTGTTTCCTTCCAAGGGAACGCCTTCCTCGTTGGTAATCCCTGGCTGGGAAGCTTCACAAAGCAGTGCCCAGGTGAAGGCGAGGCACCTGGGAGTGCCGGTTGCAGACCCTGGGGGACCAGGCTCCGAGTTGTTTTCTTCGGGAGGCTTCCCCTCCTGACAGCCTGCTGAGTTGCATCAGAACGTGGAGGATTGTCTTCTGAGGACGCGCGGGGCAACTGGGAGTCTTAAAATAGCAGATAAAGTTAATACTGACTGTAATGTGCATAAATTGGATTATAATCTTTAGGCGTATTGGTGACAGCCAGCGTAATCCATCTCTGGGTATTAAGCCGGTTAGGCTCCCGGGTGACAACCGGTCGCAGGAGTGTTCCCAGAGTCGCGCCCCTGCAAATATTCTCACTCCGGTTGTATTTGGTCTCAGTGGCCGCGGATAGAACTGCGCAGCCACGCGTGGGGCGCGGGGAGGGGTATTGACTAGCTTCCTTTAGAAACGCAGGCGATCTTTAAAAAGGAAACGGATAAGATCTAGACGATTGATTTAAAAGTGAAAGATGGGTGTGACTTTGGTTCGTTAAATAAAGATCCTTGCACCGTCCTAGCCCTTATACCTTTTTTTTTTTTTTTGCCGTTTTTATCTTTTCTTTACCCCACTTTTTCCCTCGCCTCCCAACTTCTTTCTGCAACTTTCCTTTCCTTCTCTTCTTGCCTTCCCTCTTTACTTGCCTCTCTTCCTCTTTCTGACTCAATTTTCTTGTTTTTGTCTTTTTCTTTTTTAAAACCACAAAGCGAGTTGTCTTGCCCTTGGATTGAGGAGACCAGAATAGTGGGAAGGAGGTTTCCTGGGGTATCCGGGGTCCTGATAATTTTCAGTTCTCCCAGATGCTTGCGAAAAGATAATGGGAATCAGATCGGACCATTTTAATTTCTAAGCCAGCGAGTTTCCAACTGGAAGAGTTTGATCCCCTAAAACTGATACCTCGCTCTCCTCCAGTTACAATCAAGAAACTTCTTTGCGTTGAAGACCCCAATTCTTCCCAGCTTTCTACAGAATTTAGCATGAAGTGGAACAAGCTGGAAGGGAGAAACATTTTAATCCAAGCCCAAGGGTTTATATTTTTCAGCTGACACACATGTGCATAAAGGCATGTCACCTTGTAGGTACATGTGTAGCTGTGTCTGTGTGTGTGTGTGTGTGTGTGTGTGTATAAGGACTAAGTTTACAACACATAGACGAGCTGTGTGTATAGTATCTTCATGCAGGGCGGACCTACTTGTTACACATTATTAAATTTTTGATAAAATAATGAAATTGGAGAGTTCTTTGGAATAATAATATTGGAAACTGAAGGTTATCTGGATGTGCCATTAGTAGAGCCATTTCCTATTAAGCAGTAACCACTAGCAGCGAGTGTTGCTCAGGACACAACAATCATTCCCCTTTTGAGTTGATTCCAGGGTTTGGCTAACTGCTTCCAATGCCAGACACCGGACTCTCTTGGGATTCTCGCCAAAACTTGCACTCGCAGGAGGGATTGATGTCTCCTTTTTGAATAATTCAGATTTATTCTAGCAATCACAGTTATACCACAGAGTCTGAGAGGATCTCTTCCCAAAACCCGTCCTTTCTCAAAGAATGCTTTAAACGGGAATGCACGGTCATTCCCAATCTCCAAACACTGGAAGTTTAGATTCCGTCGGTAGGTGGCGCACGGAGCCCTTCCACGGACGTCCTTATGTGACCCCCTTACAACAAAAAGACCAGGAGGGGGAGAAAAGAAAGAAAACACAAGTCTGAATACTCCAGATTCAACTTTGGACAAAGGAATTTATGCAGGTCTTTGAATTTATTAATTATAACCTATTTTAATAAGCTTGCTATTAAAAGCAATCAAAATAGAAATAACAGATTAATTTCCAGTCCAATATATCTGAAGATCTTCACACTTTAAGTGAGGAACAAATGTGAAAAACAAGCTTTTGATTGCTTGACAATGTAATTATAGAAAATGTATTGTCAACAAGTTTTAAGACAAACTTCGGCGCTAAATGCCAACAATAATAATAATAATAGTAATTAAAATGGAAGTAATGAGGGATAAAACCATCTACTTATCCAAAAAGTAATTATCTTACCAAAATTCATACTGTAGTATGTAGCACAGTGTGAAGCACGATGGGGTTAGTTTGAGGAGCAGAAAAGGAAAGCAATTGACATCATATCAAATAAAAATCGTGACGAATAAAAGAGGACAGTGTCTGTGACAGATCTTAACTTCTCTCCTGATCTCTACCACCACCACCATCACTACTCACTATTGGCCTACCATTCATTTGGCTCCAGATTTTTTTTTTTTTTTTTTTATACAGGGTCTTGCTCTGCTGCTGGGGCTAGAGTGTGATGGTGCCTTCACAGCTCACTACTACCTCAAATTCCTGGGCTCAGGTGATCCCCCCAAGTAACTGGGACTACAGGCCTGTGCCACCACATCAGAGACAGAGCTGTTGCTCAGGCTGGTCCTGAACTCCTGGCCTTTAGCAATCTCCCACCTCACCTCGACTTGGCCTCCCAAAGTGCTGGGATTACAGGCCTGAGCCACTGCACCTGGCCCAGTCTTTTTATTTGCAGTTGTTTTGTTTAGTTTGGAGGCTGAGGCCAGTTGCATTTGGATATTTCTGGCAAAACAAAAAGAGGACCTTTAGGGTGGAATTAGGGCTTTAAGGAGCACCCTAAAATAAATTTTACCTATTTGTTTTGACAGATTATTGATATACAAACTCAACTAATCAAATCAATAAAAACTAACCATTCATTTTCCACCTTTTGTTGTATGGATGGGGAGGAGAGGAAGAAGATACATGGGAAAAAACTGAATAATGGGACAGACATTTTGAAAAAATGTTTATTCGCCAAAACCATTCCATGTGTCAGACAGGCACTAAAAATATAAGAATGACAGAGTTCCTGCTGTCACAGAGTTTATAACCCAGAGGAGAAGTTTCACCAAAACCATTCCTTTTTATTTTTTTAATTTCATTATACCTAAATTTGGGACAGAGATGTGTGTCACATATAAGCAAGGAGCATAGAACTCTAACATGAACTGCCCAAGGACAAGGAAAACAGTAGCACAAGATTAGAAGCCAGGAGTGGTTGCCCTCAGTTCCACCTTTTAATACTTAAAAAGGAGGAGGGACAGATATCATTCTTGTAACAGCAGACAATTCCTAATTTCCTTTTCCTTGATCTAAAGTATTTTCTATGTTCACTTTGTTGTAGCTCTTTTAGGAAAAAGGAAATCCCACAATGAAAGAAAGTGAAGTCTTTTCAAGACCGTGAGCATATTCTCTCAGTTGAAATGATCTTCCTGTTTCTTATGGAAATTTCTGGTTCAAAATGCTACATGTTTAACATTATATTTAATATATGATTCTAGGAAAGTGTGTTGGGAATACCAGAATAGTAAGAATCATTACTACTTTGAAAAAAACAATTGCTTTGATATCCACTTAAGTACCTAGTCTAGGACTATTTCCAGAGATAAGAAATACACAAAGCTTTTTTAACCACCAGAGCCTCTTCATGTGTAAATTATTCCCTGAGAGTAATTTAAGCAATGCACTTATACATTCAGAAGACAAGAGTGCCTCCACAGTAATAATTTATTAATTTAGTGGGCTGTATCCCTAATTTAATAAATAGTACCTCAGGGCCTAAAAATTAATCAAGGATGTTATGTAAGATCAGTAATATGAAACAAGGTAAATATTGGGGGACAGTTGATATAGTGTGATTGAAAATGTTTCCCTAATATATACAGGAACCCCAGTGGAATAGTTATAGGTAAAACAGTTATGAAATTGAAAGTGCTTGCTATAAAACAACCCCCAAAATAGAACATTTTACTATATCTTTATGTATCTCTGGCATCTCTTCAAAGGCTACTGCACAATTTTCCTTCTTTCTTTACATGATTTGATCTCTCTGATTTTCAGTGGAAATTCCATTTGTTTTCATACATGAGTTCACCTCTCCCATTCACATATAATGAATCAGGAGTTAAAATAATCACTTAATCTTAAAATCATAAACTATATTTTGCTTTACTTGATAAAAATGGAAACATAACGTATCAGGCTTATGAATTAATGTAAACAGCTCAAACTTCAACTAGAACTGCAAAAGACACTTTGGATAAAGAAATGACTCCTTCCCATCTACTAAATGGTGTGACAGTGGCTTGAAAATAATACTAAGCCTCTAAGAAGTGAGTGATTTACTACCTTCTGGTAGGATCAAGTTTCCTGGTTGGGTTAAGCTATTTACAGTCAGCCCTGAATAATCCATGAGTATATTACCCACTTTGTAGATAATCCACAATGACACAATTATGTGTGTGTGGCTTTTTTTAATGTCAATTTATGATAGACGTAGGGATTTTTTTTAACTATACAAAATGCATATCACTATCTGTTAGCTTCCATTCATAGTTTTTCTCTCAGAAAAGTTTATATGTTAGTCCATCCTTTCTCTTTGGAGCCCTTTCTAAATTTTATTAGGAAAAACTTTCTAATAAAACTTTCTAAATTCTATTAAGCAATTTTTCATCCCAGATATAGAGTGCTTTGGCAATAAACTATTGATCTAGGAAGCAATATCTATTGATAGGAAAGAAGAAATATTCATTTACCAGTGTGCTGAATCTTTTGGATCAAAAGAACTCCTGGAGGCTATTATTAATTATAGCTGTATTATATATCTTCTATGATATTAAGTAAGGCAAAGTTAGTGAAAGACTATCTTCTGAACTATATTGATAACAATTTAGGGGAAATTTCAAACTGTAACAAGGAGATAAAAATCACTTAAAATACCAAAAGGACTTATTTCTATACAATTAGGCCCTTAATATTTATTATTTCAATCTCTTGTCTTATGTTGCACAACTTTGACATTTTGGTTTTATTATTAATTCAATGTGTTCAGTTAACTTTTATTGGCTGACCACTGAAAATCAGCCACTGTTCTTAGTCCTTTGAAATCAGGATAGAGGTAGAGGATGCCTCTAACTCTCATTTATTTCAAGTCGTTAAAATTTTTTGACTTAGAGTTACTAGATTGGTACAACAAATGAAAGATGTTATTAAGCACATAACAATAAACCCTGGTTAATCACTTGTATCTTTATTTAGCCATAACATTGACAGTAATCCCTACTTTAAAAAAAAAAAAAGATAGTTGAAATTATTTATTAAGGTCACAAACAAGTACTGAGAGAACTTCCAAATTAAAATTTCACTTTCAAGGGCTCCAGTGGGCCAAATTTGGGACAATTTGTGCTTCGAAAAGAATCTATGATTCCATAATGGTACTTTAAAAAAAATAACAAGAAGATTCAAAACAAAAGCTTCACCTTACAGAAAAATGCTAGCTAATATACATAAGAGGAATGAAAAGTCATAATTTTGTAGCCTTCAGTGCAGTGATAGATTTAGTCAAGGCTCATCAATATACGCCAAAAGTATAGGGTGAAAGATTTTTGGAGAATACATTAGTCACAAGGTCTCGTTGTATTGCAGATTATGTATTAGTTACAAAAGGAGAAAGGGGCCTTTACGGTGGAAAACTCTGGTGGACACCACTTAACCAAGTAATCAAACTTAACACTTCCCATGGGAAAAGCTGACATCATGCACCTCTTGAAGTGATGCAATTAAAAAACAAAAGCATATAGCATCACCTATGTAGTATTTCTGCCCAAAGTGTTTAACCTGAATCTAACTATGGGGAAGAAATCAGGACAAGTCCAGATCATGTGGGACATTTCGCAAGATAACTAGCCTGAACTCCTGAAAAATCAACATCATGAGAGCCACAAAAAAAGGAGGATGAGAGTATTTCCAGATTAAAGTTGACTAAAGAAACATAAAAGAAAATAAAAAGAATGTACAATGCTTAATACTTAACTGGATTCCAGACCCCAAAACAAACACATAAACAAAAAAACAGCCTAAAGGCAATTTCTGGAACAATTGGAGAAATTATATATTAGATGAAACTGTATATTAGATGATACTGTCAAGGTTAAATTTCTTGGATGTGCTAAATGTATTGTGGTCATGTAGGAGATGCTCCTAGTTCTTAGAAAATACATGCCAAAGTATTTAGGGAAGAAGTGTCATGATGTCCACTACTTACTCTCAAGTAGGTAAATCAAAATAGTAAACAAAAAAGACATAAATATAAATTGAGATAGAGAGATAAAGCAAATGAATTGAAGTGATCATTGTACTACCTTTTCTGTAGATTTGTCTTTTTTCCCCAAAAATGTAAATTTTAGGGAAAAATATTGATTCTCCAGATTCAGAACTAATTTCTGAAGTCAAAGTTTTTTATATATTTCCTCAATAGTATTTGTTTTTGTTTCTTAAAAAATATATGCTTAATAAGGACAAAAGTAGGAAAAATGGGAAGAGAAAATATTATAATCTAAAGGATTTCATTTTTAAGGAAAAGATAGAAGGTTAGATTTTTTTTTTTTTCTTTTTTGGCAGTTTGAGGCTTTACCTATTTTATATTTTCTCCTTTCTGCCTACCATCAAATTTGTTTTTGAATTATAGTGTGATGGCTTTGGTTGACTCACATGTTTGAGGTCAGCATCTTTAGTGATCTCAGCTTTTCTCTGGTAGCGAAGAACTCCAAAAGGGAACAAGACACAAGACACAGGTTTGGCATGCCCTGCTGAATTAGTGGCAATATTTTCATGGAATGTTCTTTCAAAAGTAGATGCTGTGTATGAAAGGTTTCCCTCATGAGATTACAGCAATTTAAAGGTCATTCAATTCTACAGACCGCTTAATTGTGCCCCATTAAGCATTTCTCAAAAAGAAGTGTGTGTGTTTTAATAGCATTCAAGGACTGCCAATATCAGCATTGTCTAACTTAGAAAGATTATTTTTTTTCATGGCTTTTATCACTGACCCGGTGTATAATGCACTGACTTTCCTTTTTTATTGCTCAAGGGCAGCTGGATGAGTAGCCTTGGCTCATTTAGAAACCATCTAATGCTTTTGTTCTCAGTTAATATTTTCTTTAAAGGTCACCTACCTCTGACACCTGCCCGGTTAGCACTTCTCAGAATCAGGAATAGGACATTTTCTTGATCATGTACAGCCAATGCAATGTCTAAAGATTGGCCTTCAGTTTTGAACAAACAGCAGATTAACAGATTGTTCTTCAGTCTCTCATTTTACACTCAGAATCTTTTTGGGGACTGTTTCCCAGCCAGGTACCAGAGAGAAAAATGTGGAAAGAGTAGAAAAAATAGGAACAGGGCAGAGAGTTCTGTGTTTCCTTTCCAAACTTGGGAGAAAATGCACAAAAGCAATGCTTTCTCCTTAAAATCTTTGTCAGAAGTAGAGAAGGTCATTGAGTGAAAATATTAAGAAAAAAAAATCAGGCCCCAAGTAAAGAACGAATAAACAGAATAAATCCAAACCACTTTAAGATAACAAAACTTGCCAACTACACCACAAAACAAAATTTGTGGGAATTATAAATAAAATGACAGTATTATAGAAAAATTCTTTTTACCCTAAGGGTAAAGCATTTAGAGACTAGTTTTGATTTTTATTCAGCAACCCCAATGTGGAAGCTATAATTGCATATAACAGTCCTATACTTTCTCAATTAATTTGTTGTTATACTGTGGTTCTTACCCAAACTGTGGTTACTCTGTGAACAAAGGGCTCCAGAATTGTCTTTTAGAGATGTCAGACCTCTTAACCTTTCCTTCAATCAAGACCTTTAATTCTCATATACAACTCTATATTTAAAACCATGTACTGGTCTTGTTGTATGCCAGACGTTTTGATTAGAGAGCTAACGCAATGGTCTGATTTCAAGCCAAAACTAAAGTTGAACCTTAAGGCAATGATCATATGCACATGGCAGGAAAAAGATATAAAGACAGTTTCCAGGTCATAATGTAAAATATTCCAAGTCATTTTGTCTTCCTTGACTCAACAACTTGGTACAAATTTTTTAGCTAGATACCGAAGTCTTTGATTTTTGTTGTTTTATCACGGGGACAATGGGAAGAAGTAAGACAAAAACAAGTCCACATAAGTTGTTCTGAAACAAAGACCATTGGTTACAGGGGATTGTTGCCAGAGTTGGTGTTAACTCATTGGTGGAAACAGCCTTTGTTAGACAAGTGTGCTTGTACAAGTGGGTTATCTGTAATACCGCAGTTTTGAGGAACTCCTTGCATAGTTCTTCTCATAGGCATATGTGCATAGGGTCTCTCCTTCATGGCCTTCCAGCCCCATTTTGTTAGGCTTTGACATTAGTGACTCCATTTTGATACTGATAAGTTTCACAACTGCAAATGTACACACACTGAATTTCAATGGCAGAATGTGAAAAGAATGTAAAATATCTTAATAATTTTTATATTGATGGTATATTGAAATAATATTTTAGTTATGTTGGGTTAAGTAAAATATACCAGTAAAATTAATTTATCTCTCTTCTTCCTTTTTTAAAAATGAGTTACTAGAACATTTAAAATTATATATGTGGCTCACATTACATTTTCATTGAACAATACTGTTCTAGACCGGGTCAGCAAAATTTTTCCATAAAGGGCCAGGTGGTGAGAAAGATTCATTGCATGGCCAAACTTTAATCAGGCTTCTGAACCTTCTCCTAGGCCCATCTGTGCACTTCCTTGTTAAACTTAGTTTTAGCAAGAAACTACCACCCTCAACACATGATCAAGTTCCGCATCCTCCGCCATCCCCCAGGTGATGTCTGATCACTCTGGCCTGTCTTCAGCAAGAATCTTGTTAGGTCAGGATATCCAGAATCCCCTTTACCCCTAATGTTTCCTCTCAGTAACTTTTCATCCACTGACCCTCCACCCCGCGCCTTGGCTATAAATTCCCATTTGCCCATGCTGTATTTGGAGTTAAGCCCAATCTCTTTCCCCAACTGCCAGACCCCATTGTAGTGCTTCCTGTACCCATCTCAGTGGTCCTGAGTAAAGTCTTCCTTACCACGTTTTATAATAACAAGGATCACCAAATAATTTTTTTCTGTAACAATGATAAGCATTTTTGGCTTTGTGGGCCATATGGTCTCTGTTGCAACTACTCCATTCTACCCTTGTAGCACAAAAGCAGCCATAGGTAATATGAAAACTAATGACCTTGGTTATGTTTCAATAAAACTTTATTTATAGACACTGAAATTAAAATTTCAAATAGTTTTCACATGTCATGAAATATCCTTTTTAAGATTTTATTTAACTATTTAGAGATGCAAATGTTTTTCTTAAACAGGCTTAGAGCCTGATTTGACCCCCTGGCCATAGTTTGCCCACCACAGATTACTCACCTCTGTTCTATATCAACAGCAGTACCCTGGGACTAAGATGATCTGCACTACTACAAAAAGGGGCTCGGGGCTAGGATGCTTGAGCAAATGAGCAAAATGGGCAAAGCAGAGCCGTGGGTAACTGGAAAAGGGGCCTTCAGCTTCAGCTGAGTCTTTCAGATATGTGAGCCCTGGGTAGCCAGATCTTCTGATACGTTTTCCCCCAAGAGAAGTAGGGAATTCAAATTTTTATGTAAAAAATTCAAATTTTTATGTAAAAATTTCAAATTTTTACATATTGTCCACTATGTTATTTTAAACAAATAAACATGCCAAACACTTTGTTCAGACCAAACAACATATGCTATGGGCTCAGTTTAGCCTTCTGGCTATCACCTCACACCGTCTGCCCTGGCCATGGAATTTTGTGCATGAACACATTTTTCTTAAACTTTGCAGATAAAAGTAACTGGCGTTTTTAATTTTCATGTATCTTTCCTATAATTTTAGTGTGACATAATTTTACAAGTACTACTTCATGTTCTCAAGGATGATTTTGTTTCATGTAAAGATTTTTTTCTTAGTAAACAATTATGGTCTATATATTACTAATTCTCCCTCTCCTTCTTATATATGCTTTCCATTTTTTATGGTTTTGTTCTTTACAATAATGTATTCTTCCCTGAAAATGGCTTTTAAGTAACTGGTAGATGAGAACTGTCATAACTCAAAAAGGCCAGACTTTTATTTTAGTTTTGTTGTCTGAGGAAGAATGAGTACTTAGAAAACTGTGTGTATTCACTGAAAGAAAAAACAAACAAACATGAAAACTGAATTTGGGATTTTAAAATACTGCTTTTATCTTTGGTTTAACAGTTACATGTGGGCAATCTTTATTCCTAATTTGACTAAATTTTGTACTATTAGCTTAATGAAAAACTATTCTAAAATGACTTTTTTCTATTTCTACAATAGAGTAATATGGCTCAAATTTGTTATTTTGGGAAAGTATGCTGTTCCTGAACCCTGCCAATTGGAAACAACCCCTCATGCCAAAGAACATCCTTTTTGAGAAATGTGGTTGGCTGAGAGTTACCTCTCCTCCCCGGCTTTGCCAAGTGGGCTTGCTTGTACTCGAGAATTAAATCATTTTATCTTTGACATTAAGGAGTAGTTTAGCCAATTTATATTTAGGTTGATACTTTTAAAAGGAAAAAAACTGCTAAGATTGATTTAATACTGTTTTGTGGCATTTTTCACATATCTACATATGAGTTCAATGAACTTTTGTCTCCAAATACATAAAATTAAATAACAAAGCTTCAGCAATTACCTTCAGACCTAATTTTTCAGAGTTTCTACCATGAAACACAAAGCAGTTTTTCAAAATGACCCATATGATAAAGTACTGTAATAGAGGAGAAAAGAATAAAGTTAAAAATCCTGCCTTAGTAAAACCAAGATTAAGAGTGTTGTGATTTATCCCAACTGGAAAAATGAGGGTTGGTGCACCTTAGCCTGGATGGCATTCGTTAGTAATGACAGAATCCTGTGTAATGACAAATGCCGTTGCTTCCACATTCCTAAATTGTTATAAAATTCTAACTGTGCCTATGTTATCTTACTCATATTGTTTCTTGTTATTTAACAAGTAGACTTATCCCAGGAAATACATCATCTTGAAGAACTCAAAAACTAAATACTTGCAAATTTTTCAGCATTGCTTTTTGTATTTTCTCCACATTAATTTCAGGTATTTCTGACATGTGCCTTTTTTTTTTTTTTTTTTTTTTTTTTTTGAGATAGGGTCTTGCTAGGTTGCTCAGGCTGGCCTCTAAATTCTGGGCTCAAGGGATCCTCCTGCCTCAGCCTCTCAAGTAGCTAGGGACTACAGGCATGTGCCACTGTACCCAGATTTTTCTTATATTTATCTCTCTCTCCTTTAACCAACATCACTCCACTCAAATTATTTTTCCATTGAATTCTATTTAAAGTTGCAAAATTTAATTCTGGGTGCTTTACACACAATAGGTGTACAATAATTATTTGTAAAATAAATCTATAAAAAAATCTTCCCCCTTGTCCCAACCCCCTTGGATAAGCCTATGATTTGTCATAGCACTCATATCTTGAATTGCAATCCCATGCTATTCCTGAATAAACTCTTTGCTTTGGAGAGTTGGTCTCTCTCTCATTCATTTTAGGTTGACACGGTACATCTCAAATAGGATTAGCCACGTTTCAAGTGCTCAGTAGCCAAGATGGTGCTAGCATATTGGAAGGACAGTATAGACTTAGAATTTAAGAATATTAGGAGAAGGCAACAATTTAGCAAAGAAATTGAGTCAATTATTACTTCTTACGTGAGAAAGAACTCAGGGGTTTCGGAAAAGTAGAGTAGGGACAAATGCCTCTAGGTTTAAGGGTGAAAAAGGGCTGGGGTGGGAAAAATGCAAGTAAGCTGGGAGATAAGGCTGCCTGGCTGAATAGAGCAGTCAATGGGAGAAAGGAGGATTTTAAGAAATATTGGGGGTTCACTGGTCTTTTCCATGGGATCCAAAAAAAACCTAAAAGCCTTGATATTTTTAAATATTTAAATTCACATGGATTTCATTCTTTGGGAGAGTGTTTAGATGCCAGAAGTAGTGGGCTAGGTTAGGTAATCCCAGTTCCCAGGACTATTCTAGATTTGAACCACATGGGGTTCAAAACTACTTTTTAAAAAATCTTCAAAATATTAACAAATATTGTAAAAGAGGGAGCTTTTAGTCAAAAGGGTATAGGTGGGAAGATAAATCTGTAATCCACACCCCCTCTTCCTTTCCATGGAATGGGGCATGAACACTACTTGTTGCCTTCTCTAAGATGACCCACATCCTTCCTTTGCAGGAAAGGTGGCTAATCCGATGGATGGGGGTCTGACACTCACTGGGTCTCTCATTTCTGATGAAAGCTTCCACATAGTAATAGTCACTGGGCCAAGCTCTCTTTTCCCTCCGTACTGTCAGCTGCAGCCCAGGCTCTCCCTTTGTGCTCGCATCTCCTTTGCATACCCTCTCTCACACGGTCATAAACATACAATTCCAATGCAATACAGTAATTGCTATAACAGAGCTTTGTTCAAGGCAGCATACGCGCAAAAAGGAAAGAGGGTCAGGGGTTTGGAGGACATTCTTCACAATTGGATTCCTCCTTTACTACCTACAACTCTTTATACTCATGCCACTTTGTCGTTCACCATTACCATCGAAAGGTTATTTTTGAGTATGTATTGCTATATGTGAAAATCAAATGGTAAAAACTCAAATAGAATTTGTATATGTAGAGATATAAATATGTAAACCCCTTTTGTAAACCCCTAAGATAATAGCAGAAAATAAAAGCATTGCTTTAGGCAGGGCGCAGTGGCTCACGCCTGTGATCCTAACACTCTGGGAGGCCGAGAAGGGAGGATTGCTTGAACTCAGTAGTTTGAGACCAGCCTGAGCAAGAACGAGACCCTATCCCTATGAAAAATAGGAAAAATTAGCCAGGCATTATGGCACACACCTGTAGTCCCAGCTACTCGGGGGGCTGAGGCAGTTGGATCCTTTGAGCCCAGGAGTTTGAGGTTGCAGTGAGCTATGATGATGCCACTGCACTCTAGCTCGGGTGACAAGAGCGAGACTCTGTTTCAAAAAAAAAAAAAAAAAAGCATTGCTTGGACACTGAGATTAGACCCAGAGAAAAATTCTTAAGTCTTCCTTAATTTTTTTAATTTAGCAAACACTTACTTATATATGCCAGACACTGTCATAAGCACTTTACAAATAGTAACTTTTTAAAACCCGAATTATACTTCCATGTTGCTGGGATACTATTATCTCCATTTTAGACCTGAATAATCTGAGGCACTGCAACGTTAAATACCTTGTAGAAAGTCACACAGCTAGCAAGTATCAAAGTTCTGGGATGACCACTGTCCTGGTTTTAGTACTGACAAGTCTTGCATCCTTGTGGAACTCCTCAGTGCCAGGAAAATCAGGATGCTTTAGGATTGTCATCCTAAAATTTCAAACGCTGGCAATCTGACTCCAGACTCCGTGCAACTAACATGTTATCTCTCTTACAATAATGCAGGGATAACCCTAATAAGTGTGGGAACACTATATGTAGAAATGAACGAAACAAAAGCAACCCCAGACCTGCTAATATGATTTACAAGATGCTCTACTTGGAAAATTCACCTTCAACTCACCTAGTCTCCCAATAAACACTCTGGAATGTGCTAGGGTTGATTTGAATCAATTACTTGCAGCTGGAGAGCTGTAAGGCCATTGCAGTCTTCAGAATGTCAGGCAGAGGGAGGAGCAGAGGGACTGGAATTCCCTGAGAGAATGGCTGGGGAAATGTCTCACTCTTCATAAGTGGGGCACAATGGGGAACTTGAAAAGTCTGTAAGTTCAACTGGGAGCACCAGAGGTTGTTTTCTGCTTTGTCTGACTCTTTGGGTAAGTTTATATATCTATGGCCATTAAAGAAACTTCCTTTTGTCTATGTCTGGAGGCCTTTTCCCTTCAATCATCCTAACTGCCTTGTTGTGACAGCAACACACTAAGAACTCTCTGTCAAAGCTGGGGTCCCAGAGGACAGAGAAGATGGCTGGGCTGTCCCATGGGCAGATGGGGAAAATACCCTAAAACCTCCTTCATCTGGTGAAGGAAGCAGGTAGAAGAGAGGAAGTATATCAGCAGGGCCTTCGAGTCTAAGGTTCTGCTATCACCTCCCAAGTCACTCGCATTTAGTGACCTCTTCCACCTTGGCATTCCATGGGGAGCAACCCTGCTCTCCACCTGTCTTCTCCTTCTTTGGCCAATACTAGGTACGGAAAGAGAAAACAAAGGAGTAGGATCCCTCCCTCCCCCCTCATATCTCTCTTCTCCTACAAAAAGGTAGAGGGAGAGGAGGGAACAATCAATGCTATTTAAAAAAACTACTATACTTGTTTTTCTCTACCTAGATTTTGTGTAGAACTACTTGCTGTGAAGAAAAGTTAAAAAAAAAAAAAAGCAAGCCTTAATTGAGATTCAGATAGTTAAATGCAAGACAAGGAAAATGCACCCAATCTGTGATGGGAGATTAGGGAAGGAATTAATGCTTGAGATGATACTGAAGAGTGACTAAGAGTTTTTCACATGGACAAGGGGGAGGGAAATGGGGAGCAAACATTTACGAGACATTCAAAGACACGAGAAAGCACATCATGCTCTGTAGCCATAACTATTCTAGGGTCTGACCAAAGAGTAGTAAGAGCTGAAGAGACAGCTCATGAAGGGCCTTGTATGTCATTCTCAAAGTTTAGAGTTTTCTGTGCTGATGGGAAGCCATTGAAATAGTTTGAGCAGAGGCATAATATGATCAAATTTGCATGTTAAAACGCTCACAGTATGAGGATATTTGTCACACATAGTCCTAAGGAATGTGCCATGCAAAGACACGGTTAATGGTAAACTAGCTATTAAATAGACTAGAGAAATCCAAAAACTTTGAAGATCTCTTTGAGAGGGATTATAAAACCAGTGAAAATAATGAAAAAATTTAAATATATTAAACAACATAAATCAGAAAAGATTTTAAACCATATGACCCATTGATATATTTAAGGATGAAGAAGAGAGAGCTTACTGAATGAACAAATTCTTGACATCAGTACTGATCCAGGAAAGATTAGAGAGATTGTAGTTTCCAAACTATTCCCAGTAATAGCAAATAATGGTCAATGGCTGAATATTCTGAACCAATATGAGAAAACATGTGGAAGAATCATGAGGACTGGTTTATAGTCTCTGATCACCTCACTGATGGATGCCTTATCATTTCTGAGAGAACCCTCTTTTCACATAATAATTGGATAGCCATTTATCTGTACAAAGATTTCTAAAATAGAAGGTAGTATTTTGTTTTGTTTTTATTTTAAAAGGTGGAATGAGATTTGTTTTAACCATTAACAAATTTTTTAAGACTTTCTTTGACTTAAAAATTCAATATTTACATTCTTTCCTAATACTTTATATCACAGTTCATTTTTCTGAAACTGATATTCTATATAGTTTTATTCAGTGAATCTCATTCATTGATAAGTATTTCTTGAATGTCTATTTTTTTCCCTTAGGCCCTAAAGAACCAATAATTAACAAGATAGACAAATCTGGGGCTGCCCTCATGGAGATTACAGTCTAGAGGAAAAGCAAACAATGATAATGTTATATGTGCAAAGAACACAACAGGAACTCAGCCTGCCTACCCAATATCTATTTGCCACATCTCACTTGTAAGGAGAACCCCAATTTGGTTGGGGGGAAAGAACATGCCCATTTGTAGCAGGTTGTATTTCCCCAAAATGGCCACAGCAATAATTTGATCCCACTTGTTCTTGTAGACCTTGCCACCCCCAGATCAAGATACAAAATTTATTTCACCTGTCCTTTCACCAAGCAGACTTTTATATTTGCCACAATGAATAGAGTGCAGCATGAGTGATGCTGTGTGACTTCCGGGTCATAAAAAGCAATAAGGTTTCCACCTGGTCTCTCCTGGGACCCTCACCCTTGGGAGTCAGCATCATGGTGCGGGAAACCAAGAAGCCACATGAAAAGGTCATGTGTAGGTGTTATAACCACGGTTACAACTGTGTAAGTCTCCTTGGCTGGCAGCCAGCATCAACTGCCTCTAGGTTGATGCCAAGTGAAGCAGAGACAAGCTGTCTCTGCTGAGGTTTGCCCAAATAGCCTATTTGTGAGAAAAACACATTTTAATTCTAAGCCATTAAGTTCTGAGTTAGTTTGTTACACAGCAATAGATACTTGAAGATCAGTTTTTAAAACCACATATCCCAGACTTCCTGGCAGATGGAGGAGCCATGTGACATAATTTTGACCAATAAGCAGAAGCCCCTCCCTCCGTGGGGCTTCTGGGAAAGACTCAGCCAACAGATGACTGCAGGACCTGGATCCTTTGTTGGTCCTTCTGCCTACAAATCAGAGTGACAGCTAGAGCTCCAGCAGCCATTTCCGTAAGGAAAAGAATGAGGGTCACACTCTAAAGATTCCAGAACAGAAACCTAGAATTGATGTTCAACATTTTTAGTCATCAGAGCAATGAAAATTAAAACTGCAGTGAGATACTATTTCACATTTCTAAAAGGGCAAACATGAAAAAGACTGACAACACCAGATTTTAGTGTGGATATAAAGCAACTAAAACTTGCATACAGTTCTAGTTGGAGTATAAAATGGTACCAACACTTTGGAAAACTGTTCAGAAGTTTCTAATAAAGATAGAAAGCTATTATATGATCCAGCTCTTTGACTTCAAGATTTTTATTAAATATGAAATATGAAAACATATGTTTAAAAAAAATTTATGTAAGAATGTTCACAGTAGCTTTTTCATACTACTCTAAAACAGGAAATAATCTACAAGTCCACCAACACGAGAATTGATAAAATAGATAAATAAATTGCACCATATACACATTAAATTGGAATACTATTTGGTAATAAAAAATGTACTACTCACATATGCAACAACATAGATGAATCTGAAAAACATTATGATGAGCAAAAGAAGCCAAACGTGTAAGTGTACACATACTGTATGATTTTACTTACATGGCATTCAAATTTGCAAAACCAATGGATTTTGATAGAAATCAGAACAGTGGCTGCCTCTTGGAGGGATTGGTAAAGGGGCCCAAAGGAACTATTTAGGGAAAAGTTCTACATCTCAATTGGGATATTGGTAACCCAGAGGTATACAGGCATCAAAACATTGAACTATACACTAGAATATGTATACTTCTCTGTATGTAAATTATAAAAAGTTAGTTAAAAATAAATATGGGCTTACTTTTCAATAGCTTATTTACTCCTGAGATGCACTCAAAGGAGCTAGGGCTTAAATATTACTGATTTGCTGCTATAATTTACTTATAACAGCATGTTTAAACTAATATAGGAATGAAAATATTTTTGTGACCAGGTCTTGCTGTCCAGTAAAACATTTTCTCTAATTTACTCAAAAAAAATATATTCTACACCAAAACATATTCAACATGAACATTTTTCTCCCTTTCCCAAGCTAAGACAACCATAACAAAATTCTTCAGGCAAATCCCCATACCAGCAACTGACAGGGTTTCTTGACACAAGAGATGTCTTATCTGAGGTCTGAGTTACAGAAGGATTAGCCAGCCAAAAATGGGGAGGGAGAACAGAAGTGATATGAAGTCCCAGAGGCAACGGAAAATATATATACATGTATATATATATATATATATATATATACATACACACAAGTGTATGTGTGTGTGTGTGTGTAGAGAGAGAGAGAGAGAGAGAGAATCAGGCAGAGACAAATAAAGAAACTGAAAGATAGTAAGTTTATTGCATTAGACGCAACCAGTGAAAAGGCTGAAACAATTATCTCAACAAGAGAAACAGTGCTTGATTGGGAAAGGAAGCAGAGAACATTGAGAAGTATCTTGATCTGGATGGCGGTTAAATGGGTGTGTACATATGTAAAACTCATTAAACTTTACATTATATTAGTGTACTCTACATATTTTACTGTATGTATGTTATACCTCAATTTTAAGAGACTGAGCCCTAGCTGACAAGAATTACAAGGAGTGTGTGGAGCAGAGCGGCCAGAATGGAGATCTCCTCAGGTGGTAGATTTGACTAGGCCTGGTGGCTATTTGGATTAGAGCTGGGGAGAATATAAGAATGAGACACCTTCACTTCTCACTAGGGCAGCTGGTTGAATGATGGTGCAAATGACCTAGATAGGAAGGAGGAGGTGTGGGGAATATAATCTGATCAGCTTTAGACATGATAGAGTTCTAAATAACAACTAAGTTAAAGAAGCATCTTTTTTGTGTGTGACTGGCAACACAGGTGCTTACTTAAATGTTTGTTGAATAACTAAATGCTCAGTAAATAGCTGGATAAATAGTTCTGAACCTCAGAAGAAAAATATGGACTAAAGAGATAAAAACACTTGCATTAGAAAGTGCTAATTTTCTATTAAATAGAGGTTTAGCTGGGTACATGGCTCCCCAAATAGAGACTACATTTCTCAGCCTCCTGGCAGCTAATTGTGGCTATATGACTAAGTTCTGACCTGTGGGACTTAGTAGAAACGATGTTTGCAATCTCTAGATCATGCCTTATACAGGAAAGAAGCACATCCCCTGCTTTACATGGAGTTGAATGTAAATATGATGGTGAGGTAATTTGGACACATGGATGAGGATCATATCTAATGGATGTCATACATTAAAAGGATCTTGGGTTTCCTAAATCATTGGGCCACACTATTATTCCTGGACTGTGTGCACAAAGTATTATATGAGAGATAACTCTTTGACTTGTTTAAGTATTTTTTGTCTCTTATTACAGCAATCTAGACTTTATTTGAACTAATTCAATTGTTATTTAAAACTAGGAGGAAATGTGACAAATGAGGAGTCCCAGGAAAGTGTGAAATTGTGAAAGCTAAGGAAAAGTACAAAAAAGGGTAGTCAGCTGTGTTAAAGACTTTTCAAGGAGGAAAGGATTCAAGAGCATCCACTCAGGATTTTGAATTTCATTGTGTTTTAATCATTGCTACCTAATCACTTACCAACAGCACCACGTGAAGCAGTTCTGGGACTAAGTGCAGTAAATGGCTTCTAATTTTTGCTTCTGGTCTGGGAAACATGGCTTTGTCTTTGTTAAAAATCTCACCAACACTTCTCATCCAAGAAGGATTCCCCCAATCTAATATTTTGTTTAGGTAGACACTCTGGAAGGTGCCAGTATTGGATCCACTTTAATTCCAAACTGATGAAGCTTGGACTAGAACCAACTGCAGTGACTCGAAGAAGCTATCAGTACCTCTTACCAAAAATTATACAGTAGATTTATCTAGCAGAAAGAAAGGATACACTTTTTGGGCCAGAGTGGTTATGTTGGTCAATTGTCTTCTGTGCAAGGGGTAGAAACTAAGGGAGGAGAGGGAAGGATTTATTGGAAGAGTCCTAAGATAGATCACAGATTCTGAGAAACCTGGTCTGTTCTAGGGAACTCAACAGCTAGAACCAGGGGCCTAATGTCACCCTTCTCTTCCTACCCCCCGCCCCCTGCCCCCTGCCTTTCTTTTGGCTGTCAGCTTTATGCTTTTAAAAACAAGGGCTATAATTTGTGCTTTTAATAATTATACTAGATTAGGTTCTAGAAAGGGAATTTGGGTCAAAGAGTATGGACCTTTTATCAAATTCTTGATATGTTACCAATTGCTTTCTAAAATATGCATGCCAGTTTAGACTCTCAACAGGAGTGTATTATCATGCTTATTATTGAAACAACCTCACCAGCCTTAAGTTTTATAAATTTTAATATCTTTTATTTTTTAGTAGAATAAAATGATAGGTATTGATATCTTATTTTTTATTATTTTATAGCTATGAAAAGTGATTTGTTTCATGTATTTCTTGGTCATTTATATTTCTGCTTCTGAGATTTGTCTGTACATTGTTCTTATACCTTTCTCCATTGAAGTTTCAGTGTTTTCATTATTGAGTTAAACTGCTACACACTTTTTGTCAGATATGTTGAAAGATTTTCCTGCTATATAATTTACTTTTCAATTTTTGATGGTTTCTGTTGTATAGACTCTTAAATTTTTCACGTAGTCAAATGTTTGATTTTTATTTCTTTATGATTAAGCCCATTGATTTTATACTGAGACAATTCTTCCTTCAGCTCAAGAACAAGTAAATATCAATAGTTTCCTAAATATTCTTCTAGTTTTTTAACCAGCACTTTGACAAACATTGACTATATTTCAGACACATGTTTTAATATTTGTTTGTTTTACAGTGAACACTTTTCACATTTAACATCTGGAATTTATTTTAGTATATGTTGTAAGTTGACAATTTAAGTTTTCACAGTTAATCAACTTATTGAATGATTTTTCCTTTATATATTGCAATATAATGGCGACTTTATTATTTTCATCATTCTTATGAGTAATAGATAGTATCAACTTATGGCTATTTATTCTGTTCCAAAGATATACTTATAAAGATTTATACTAGTAATACTCTGTTTTATACGTTGATTTAATATCTTTTAATACATGGTGGGGCAAGTCTTTGAATTAGGACTCTTTTGGTTACAAGTAACAAAAATTGACTTTAATTTTATTTTATTAAAGTTACTTTAAGCAAAAGGGAGAATATCCATGGATACAGGGAGAACTGTGCCCAGCATTGTCTCCCTTTGACAAGGAGAGATAGTTTCACAGAGGCACCCTATGAAATCTTTTGAGCTGGGGAGGATACAGAATAGGTGTTCACTCTTCCCCTCGTCAGTTTTCTGTTTAAAAAAATTTCTTAATTCTCTATTTTTTCTAGCTAATCAACTCTAGAATCACCATGTCAAGCTCCAAAAGGTATCCTATTTGGATTTTGATTGGAGTTGCATTAAACCTATAAATTAATTTGAGAAAAACTGACATCTTTATAAGAGTCATTGTTACCTAAGAATGTGGTGGGACTTCCCATTTGTTCAAGTCTTCTTTTATAGCCTTCAGTGAAATTTTGTAGTTTTATTTATATTGTTCCTGTCCATTTCTTGTTAAGGTTATTCTGAAGTATTTTATATCATTCATTTTTAAGCCAATTACAACCTGACTTCTACCTATTAATCTTAATTCTTTTGTTACTGAAAAAAACCAGGTAGGAAGCAGTGGAAATTACTCAAAGGACACTGCGGAAACTCATAGAATTAAGTGAATAGAATTAAGTTTTAGAGAAAAGAGGCAGGACTGATATTTCTCTTTCATAGGCATACACACTCTCCCCTCCCCACCCCCACTCCCCTGCTCATCTTTCATATCTACCTCTCTCTGTAAGCTGGTTTCATTCTGATATTTCATTATTCAAAAGGCAAAAAGGTGTTTTCCTCATTGGCTTCAGACAGAAAAATCCCATGCAAAGGTTCAGATTAGTCCAGCTGGGGTCATGTGCCTTACTATTGAACAGCACCTACCTCTACAGCCAGGGGGATGTCACGCTGTGATTGGCACCACCTGAGTCATGTGCCTCCCCTGTGGACAGGGAAGCAGGAATTCTTACCAGATGAAGGGGAGAAAGGAATGCTGGACAGACGATAGTCACTATATCCACTGACATTGTTCCTGTCAAATTTGACTAGTCGCCTTGTTGCTAATTCCAATGGACACTTTTCAATCCTTGCAATTTGAATCTCTAAAGCCTTTGACAGCTGTTGATAACTTCTTGAAGTTCCCTCCTACCTTTGTTTTAATAACGCATTTTCTTATGGTTTTCCTCTTTTCACTCTTGCTATTCTCTTTCATTCTCTTTTTTAGACTTTACTTCTTCTTTTTTTTTTTTTTTTTTTTTTTTTTGAGACAGAGTCTCGCTTTGTTGCCCGGGCTAGAGTGAGTGCCATGGCGTCAGCCTAGCTCACAGCAACCTCAAACTCCTGGACTTAAGCGATCCTACTGCCTCAGCCTCCCGAGTAGCTGGGACTACAGGCATGCGCCACCATGCCCGGCTAATTTTTTGTATATATATATATATATATATATTTTAGTTGTCCATATAATTTCTTTCTATTTTTAGTAGAGACGGGGTCTCACTCTTGCTCAGGCTGGTCTCGAACTCCTGACCTCGAGCGATCCACCCGCCTCGGCCTCCCAGAGTGCTAGGATTACAGGCGTGAGCCACCGCGCCTGGCCAGACTTTACTTCTTCTACTCACCCTTCTTATTGGTCTTATCGGGCTTTCCTCTCTGATTTATTTCTCTTCTTCTAGTGTACATTATTCTGGATGATATCATCAAATCCTGTGACTTCAATTATTACCTGTGCACTGTTGATTCTCAAATTTGTTCCTCCAGGCCACCTCTCACTTTGCACCTTTAGGCTCAGCCTCTAGGAGTAAAGAACTCATTGTTTTGTTTTGTTTTTTTTTTTTTTGAGACAGAGTCTCACTCTGTTGCCCAGGCTAGAGTGAGTGCCGTGGCGTCAGCCTAGCTCACAGCAACCTCAAACTCCTGAGCTCAAGCGATCCTCCTGTCTCAGCCTCCCGAGTAGCTGGGACTACAGGCATGCACCACCATGCCCGGCTAATTTTTTCTATATATATTTTTAGCTGTCCATATAATTTCTTTCTATTTTTAGTAGAGATGGGGTCTCGCTCTTGCTCAGGCTGGTCTCGAACTTCTGACCTCAAGTGATCCGCCCACCTCGGCCTCCCAGAGTGCTAGGATTACAGGCGTGAGCCACCGCGCCCGGCCAGGAACTCATTGCTTTAACTACAAGGAAAACTGATGGGTTAAACTGTCTCTTGGCCACAAAAGACACTAAACATATGGTGAATACTCTAGAAAATATTAACTGTGTACTATAAGAGAGGTTATTTTTTCAAATATTTTCTGTTCTTGGCCTTCTTTATTGTGTTTCCAAAGTAAGAACTTTTTCCTGTTACTTATATTTCATCTCTAATGATTAGATAGAAGCCAGAACATGGCAAAATAATTTTTTAAAATGCTGGGATGGATATCTTTAGATTTGTTTTCTAAATCTTGCTTTGCAACTTAGCCTTTTTGTACCTAAGATTCCTAATTAAGAATTCCGGTGGGAAGCTAGATGCAGTGGCTCACACCTGTAATCCTACCACTCTGGGAGGCTGAGGCAGGAGGCTCGCTTGAGCCCAGGAGTTCAAGGCCAGCCTGGGCAACAGCAAGACCCCATCTCTACAAAAAATAAAAAAATTGGCCGGACATGGTGGTGCACACTTGTAGTCCCAGCTACTTAGGAGACTAAGGCAGGAAGATTACTTGAGCTCAGGAGTTGGAGGCTGCAGTGAGATATGATGATGTCACTGTACTCTAGTTCTGGCAACAGAGTGAGACCTTGTCTCCAAAAAAAAAAAAGGAATTATGGTGGGGTGGTGGGGATCCAGTGAGATAATTAATATATGCAAAAGCATTTTATAATCCGTGAACAACTATATACATAAAATTATGTATTATTATCTTACCATAGATATTTCATAGCCATGATATGAAAATTAATTTTGGTCACTACTAATTTGGAACAAACAAGGTATTATCTCCCTCTAAGTGGTCCTTAGTGATTTCACTAGTGATTTAAATCTAACTTGACACACAATGAACAGTCATAGTATATAAAATATATCTATTTCATCCCCAAAGCCAGTATTATGTTAATGGGAGACATTTGGAGAAGTCCCATTAAAATTAGGAGCTAGGTGAAAATATCTACTGTCATCACTATTCCACACTATTTTGGAGATGGTAGCCATCATAACTAGAAAGGAGACAAAAATGAGAATTATAAAAAATAGAAAGGGAGGAGGTAAAATTATAACTTTATAAATATTATTGTTGCATTCCTGAAAAACCCGAGATAACTGAAAAACTATTACAGATGATAAGACAATTCAGTAAGTTAGCTGAGAATAAAATTAGTATATAAAAATGAATACCCAATTTATTTACATATATCAACTAGTTAGTTTAGAAGACAAAATAGACAGAAAGACCCCTTTTACAGAAGCAAAAAAAAAAATGTGCAAAATCTATTTTTAAAAAAACTTTAAACTGCAACTAAAGTGCCAAAAGAACCTTGAACAAATGGAAAGGCTTACCATGTTCCTGAATGGGAAGACTCATTATCACACAGAGGTCAAGTCAATAAAAAGACGAAGATGATTTTATTTTAGACAATCTGATTCTAAAGTTTGTTTTTAAAAGAAACAACAGTATCTAAGAAAATGTTGGAAAAGCCTAGAATATGGGGATAAACTAGCCCCTTTATATATTGAAAAGAATCAATGGAATAAATGAGAATATTCAGAAATAGAATTTAGTAAATTATAAAAACAGCATTTCAAATCAATGGGAAAAATGATTTATTTAAGAATGATGTTTGGACTACTGATAGACGTCTAGAAAATATAAAGAAAAATAAATGTGGATCTGTATCTCCTAACTTACATCAGAACAAATTCCAGTTGAGTCAAATATTTACATGTAAAAAATGAAACTGTAAGAGAACTAGAGGAAAGCTTTGAAGATTTCCTTTTAAAAATTTTTTTGGGGTAGGAAAGCTATTTCTAAATACATCAAAAAATTCAGAAGCCATAAAAGAAAAGATTAACAAATTGATTGCATAAAAAGAAAAATAAAGTTCTGCAAGATAAGTAAAAAAGTCAAAAGACAAATGACAAACTGGAAAAATATTTGCTAGTCATAGCGCGGGAAGATGCAATTTTTTCTAATACAGATAGAGATTTTATAAATCACTAAGAAAAAGACCAACGGACTGATGTTATAAAAGAAAATAAAAATGACCCTTAAACATATGAAAAGATGCTCAATCACATTCACAAAATCAGAAAGGCAAATGACTGGAATATCATTTTAAAATTATAATATTAGCACAGATCTGAAGAGTTGATCAGACAGTGTGCTCTCATACATTGCTAGTTGAGTGTAAATTGGCAATTTGGCACTATCTCACAGAATTAACAATGCAACCCAACAGGTTTTCTTCTGGGAATTTATCCCAGACTTTATTCACTCATGTATGAAATAGATTACTCATTACAGCATTGTTTGTAATACCAAAAGACTGCCTCAGTAGAGGGTGTAAGTAATGATACATTCCTATGTTGGGATACAGCAGCTATGAAGATGATTCTTATGTAATATAGAATGATCACCATGATCTAATGTTATTTAGGAAAAGCAAAGTGAGCTATGTATAGTATGCAATCTTTTGTGTAAAAGTGGGAGGAAAAATAAATATAAATTGTGTTTATAGGTATGAATTCTCTCCAGAAATAAACACAAAAACTCTTTGTATTAGTTGCCTCTAGAAAAGCAAACTGTATAACTGGAGGGTAGAGGTGGAGAAGAGCTACTTTATACCCTCTATACTTTCTGTCTCATGTGACTCTACCACCCATTCTAAGGCGTAAATAAAATTAAATTTTTAAATTTTAAAATTAAATTTATCCCTTTTCTCATTTATATAGTAGTATTTGCTTATTATCAAAATGACAAAATAATTCTGAGGCTGCAGCCTAAATTATGACTCTTGTCCAAAGCAAAATATTAGCTTAGTACTACCTCATATGTGTCAGTGCAGTACAAAAGCCCTGGGGACCAGGAAGTGGGATAATTCAATAATATCTGATTTCATAATGCTCAGTTACAATTATTAAAACCACCCCTTTTAAGCCGGGTGAGGTGGTTCACGCCTATAATCCTAGCACTCTGGGAGGATCACTTGAGGTCAGGAGTTCAAGACCAGCCTGAGCAAGAGCGAGACCCCATCTCTACTAAAAACAGAAAGAAATTAGCTGGACAACTAAAAATATATAGAAAAAATTAGCTGGACATGGTGGCACATGCCTGTAGTCCCAGCTACTCAGGAGGCTGAGGCAGGATTCCTTAAGCCCAGGAGTTTGAGGTTGCTGTGAGCTAGGCTGATGCCACAGCACTCTAGCCTGAGCAACAGAGCAAGACTTTGTCTCAAATATATATATATATATGTGTATATATATATATATATATATTATTGCTTAAAAATGTTAACAATCATCTGAGTCTCTAGCAAGTCATAATCTGTTTTCTGGTGGAGAGTCTTGCCTGGATGTTGATGGCCACTGACTGATCAGGGTAGTGGTTGCTGAAGTTGGGGTGGTTGTGGCAACTTCTGAAAATAAGGTAACAACAAGGTTTGCCACATCAATTAACTCTCATTTTTACAAAAGATTTCTCTGTAGCATGTGATGCCATTCAATAGCATCTTACTTATAGTAGAGACTCTTTAAAAATTGGAGTCAGTCCTCTCGAACCCTGCCACTGCCTCATCAACTAAGCTTATATAATATAATATAATATTCTAACTCCTTTGTTGTTATTTCAACAGTGTCCACATCATCTTCACCAGGAGTAGATTCCATCTCAAGAAACCACTTTCTGTGCTCATCCATAAGAGACAAGTCCTCATTTGTTCAAGTTTTATCATGAGATTGCAGCAGTTCACATTCACATTTTCAGGCTACACTTCTAGTTCTCTTGCTATTTCCATCATATTTGCAGTGACTTCTTCCGCTGAAGTCTTGAACCCCTCAAAGTTCCATTAGGGTTGGAATCAACTTCTTCCAAACTCCTGTTCATGTTGATATTTTGACCTCTTCCCATGAATCACAATATTCTTAATGGCATCTACAATGGTGAATCCTTTCCAGAAGGTTTTCAATTTATTTGCCTAGGTCCATCAGATGAATCACCATCTGTGGCAGCTAAAGCCTTACAGAACGTATATCTTAAATAATAAGACTTGAAAGTTGAAATTACTTCTCGATCCATGGTCTGCAGAATGGATGTTGTGTTGGCAGCCATGAAAACAACATTCATCTCCTTGTATATTTCCTTCAGAGTGCTTGGGTGACCAGGTGCATTGTCAATGAGGAGTAATACTTTGAAAGAAATCTTTTTTTCTGAGCAGACGGTCTCAATAGTGGGCTTAAAATATTCAGCACACCATGCTATAAACAGACGCACTGTCATCCAGCTTTGTTATTCCATTTATAGAGCACTGACAGAGTAGATTTACCATAATTCTTAAGGGCCCTAGGATTTTCACAATGGTAAATGAGCATTGGCTTCATCTTCAGGTCACCTGCTTAAAGTCATTAGCGCCTCACAGAAGAGTGAGTCTCTCCTTTGAAGTTTTGAAGGCAGGCATTGACTTCTCTCTAGCTATAAAAGTTCTAGATGGCATCTTCTGCTATAAGGGTGTTTCATCTATTTTGAAAATCCATTGGTTAGTATAGCTACTTTTTGTCAATTATCTTAGGAGATCTAGATAACTTGCTGCAGCTGCTACATCATCACTTGCTGCTTCACCTTGTACTTTTATGTTAGGAAGATGGCTTCTTTCCTTAAACTTCATGAACCAACTTCTGCTAGCCTCAAACTTTTCTTATCCATCTTCCTCACCTCTGTCAACTTTAACAGAATTGAAGAGAGTTAGGGCCTTGCTCTGCATTAGGCTTTGGTTTAAGGGAATGCTGTAGCTAGTTTGACCCTCCATCCAGATCACTAAAACTTTCCTCATATCAGCAATAAGGCTGTTTTGCTTTTGTATCGTATGTGTGTTCACTGAGTGGCAGTTTTTATTTTCTTCAAGAACTTTTCTTTTGCATTCACAACTTGGCTGTTTGGCACAAAAGGCCTAGATTTTAACCTCTCCAGGCTTTTGACATGCCTTCCTCACTAACCTTAACTGTTTCTAGCTTTTGATTTAAAGTGAGAGACATGTAACTCTTCCTTTCACTTGAATGCTTCAAGATCATTATAGGAGTATTAATTGGCCTCATTTCAATATTGTTATGTCTCAGGGAATAGGGAGTCCCAAGGAGAGGAAGAGAGATGGGGAATGGCTGGTTAGTGGAGCAGGTAGAACACACACATTTATTAAGTTCAAGGTCTTACATAGGTGCGGTCTGTGGTGCCCTAAAGCAATTACATTAGTAACATCAAAGATCACAGATCACAGATGATCATAACAGATGTAATAATAATGAAAAAATTTGAAATATTGTGATAATTACCAAAAGGTGACACAGAGACATGAAGTGAACACATGCTTTTGGAAAAATGGCACCAATGGACTTCTTCAACACGGGGTTGCCACAAACCTCCAGTCTGTGAAAAATGCAATATCAGTGAAGCACAATAAAATGAGGTATGCCTGTACTTGCTTTCCTCCTTCCTTTATCATTTGATCAGAATATCTGAGATGATATCAATATTTAATGCATTTCCATGAAAATAAGTGTATGGGCTATCACTAAACAACATGCTAGGCACTGGTGCTGTAGCGGTGCACAAAATACACTAGGTTCCAATTATTAGGGGGCTTCCTGTCTGAGTAGATACATAAAATAAGAGGACTATGTGAAAGGTACACAAACAATAAAAAGTAATGAGCAGGCCGGGCGCGGTGGCTCACGCCTGTAATCCTAGCACTCTGGGAGGCCGAGGTGGGCGGATCGTTTGAGCTCAGGAGTTTGAGACCAGCCTGAGCAAGAGCGAGACCCCATCTCTACTAAAAATAGAAAGAAATTGTACGGACAGCTAAAAATATATATAGAAAAAATTAGCCGGGCATGGTGGTGCATGCCTGTAGTCCCAGCTACTTGGGAGGCTGAGACAGGAGGATCGCTTGAGCTCAGGAGTTTGAGGTTGCTGTGAGCTAGGCTGACGCCACGGCACTCACTCTAGCCTGGGCAACAGAGTGAGACTCTGTCTCAAAAAAAAAAAAAAAAAAAAAAAGTAATGAGCAAATAACCTCCTCAGGTATAGAGGGTGTGATAGTGGTTAGAAGAAAGTTTACAAAGGTTATGTTAAAGTAGAATCAGAATGGGGTGTGTTTTTTTTTTTAAAGAAAAAAAATTTAAATATCTCCTGTCAGTAAACCAACTGTGAACTCAAAGTACAATAGAGGTATACTTTCCGTCTTGCCTCTTTTTCTGATTCAGTCTTATCAGCAAAAGAAAGAGGAAATTTTTTCCTTTCCTGCAGACCTATGGATTTTGTGCATCTAGGAAAAGAAAGGACTTGGACTCAACCCCAGAACTGATCTTCTTGGAAACGGAGATACAGACAAGTTTTTAAGTCTCGAAGAGTTTTACGGACATCACAAATGGAGACCCAGTCCTGCAGCAGGACGTGGGTTGGCTACATGGACACAAGAAGCAGGCCGCCAGTGACATTCCCTGGGGCTCCTCCATGAAGGTCTCCTTGGCTGGGTCTGCAGTCTGTGGCACACATCCCTGCAGCAAGCATCACCTGGCTGCCTTCTCCAAAGGTGAGGGACCAGGATTTTCAATAGCGTCACATGGTAGAGGAAGAAGTCATGTTTCAGTGACCCTAGTCTCAGGGACTAGGAAGGGGAGATATCTCAAAGGATGACTGTGATCATCCCTGATTTAATTTGATTTAGAAAAATAAGGAAGTGTGACCTATCCCCCACCTGAGAATTATAGAGTGTTGTAACAGTAGTATAGAAGCAATTCATATTGGTAACAAAATAAATGTTTTGAAAGTCATGGCTTAATCTGCTAGTAACCACAAGGCAAAGAAATACAGGTACATTTATAAGAAATAAAGACCCTGAAGATGAATGTGTATGAATTAAATTGGGCACTTTTTTCAGACTGGGTTAAAATTGTGTTTGACCTATGGGTTACGGGTCACTGAGGATATCGGTAAGTGAGAAGTAAAGATTTCAGGACAATAGAGGTCCCTTTTTAGGCTTAGGTCAACATAAAACCAATATATTTTCTAACAAGACTCTCTTTGAGCATCGCACTGTCATCTAAATGAATTTAAATAGTAGGCCTGAAGCTAAAGCTGGAAGATACAACATGACCGAAACACAGGGGTTTGAATTTACTTGCAAGTGCTATGTTTGAAAAAGAAAGGTTTTATTGGCTTTAAGCCATACATTTTGACGGTATGTGTGGGTTTCTCCTGCCTAGGTAGCCCAGTTCCTGAATGCCTGGTTTCTCTTGATGTGAGTTTGACTTCTTACCTGGCTGCATAAATAACACATGCCCAGTGGGTGTCTCTCGAAGGCAGCCTGAGACAACAGGAGGTGTGCCTGGCCCTGCTGTGCAGGTGCTCTGATGTCCTTGCAGAGGGCCTGGTCCTCTCTTGAATGGACAAGACAAGACTCAATTTCTGCCAGGAGGAAAGGTCTGCTAGGGCAATCTCACCGGCTTCTTCACTCACCTGCCTGGTACGCTACTTTGGCTCCTTCCACCAAGTAGTGTCTTTCTCTCTCTTCGTAGGTCCCAGAAAAGAGCTTATATTTTGTGACTCTGTTTCTTTTGAATACAGGCCCACTCATTTGAAGAAAAAAGGATATGCTCCTTGTTCTATGTTTAGAAGCTAGGATACCAGGAAATGTGATGAAGTTTTATCAGACCAACACAATAGCATAATAAATAACAGTTGTTGCAACATGAGTTTGAGAATTTCAGAAAATTCTCAGGGTAATGTTTGAAGGATGAATACCAGTTTACCAATGACAAGAGGGTAGGATAGTAGTCAAAAAGAGTGTATGACATAGAAACATCAAACAGTCTGAATGTTTGAGGAACTATACAGCATTTGGTATTCCTAGAACTCGAAATAACAGAGGGAAATAGAAGAGATGAAGTTGGAAGAGTTAGAAAGGGTCACATTACAAGTGGGTTTGAATGTTATTGCAACTAACTCCATCCTTAATTTATAGGTGATTGTCATGGGCTGAATTGTGTTTCTCCCCAAATTTCTATGTTGAAGTCCTAACCCCCAGTACTCAGAATGGGACTGTATTTGGATATAGTGCCTTTAAGGGGGTGATTAAATTATAAGAAGAGGAAAGTTGGACACATGGAGACACCAGGGATGTGTGCACATACGGGAAAGACTATGTGAAGACACGGTGAGAAGGTGGCCATCTGCAAACCAAGAAGAGAGTCTGAAAAGAAACAGGGCCTGCCGACCCTTTCGTCTTGGAGTTTCGGCCTTCGGAACTGTGAGAAAATAAGTTTCTGTTGTTTAAGCCACTCAGTCTGTGGTATTTTGTTATGGCAGCCCTAGCAAACTAATACAAGGACAAAAAGTCATTGAAGGATTTCATGCAGGGAAGCGGTCATTCTGACGGCAATGTGAAAGCATCGGAAATCAGTGAGTTTCAGGTGGGAGGATCAATTATGCTGCTACATCAGTCTAGGCCAGAGAGGGTAAGGACTTGACTATGGCAGTGACCATGGGAATGGTGCCATGAGATTTGACAGGTATTTCAGAGGTAAAAATGAATGGAGAGGGAGTGGAGAAGTTGACAATAGCTTCTAGGTTTCTTGCTTGAGCGACTTGGTGAATGATAAGTCTTCAAGGCATGAAGTAAAGAAATACAGGAAGAAAATTAGGTTTTATTATACAGGCAATGAGTTCAGCTTCAGAGATGTCTTACTGAGGTGCCTATGGGACAAGCCCACCGTTAGCTGAATGTCCAGATGTGGTGAAGAGGTAAGTAGGGGCTAGGGACAGTAAGTCGTGAGTCACCAGTAATAATAATAGCAATAATAGTAATTATGGTTAACACTTAATTAGGGCCTATTATGTGCCAGCCAGTGTTTTAAACCCTTTGAATATATTAACTCACATATTGCTACAATGACCTATAGTGTAGCTACTGTTGTTATCCCCATTTAAATATGAGGAAACTGAGGCACAGAAAGGCTGCCAAGGATACTCTCATCCACGAATAGGTAGAGCAGGCTATGAACCCATGAAGTCTGGTTTTAGAGCATGTATCTTGACAACTAGGTTATTTTCCTCTTCATGTAGTTGGTAGTTAAAACTATGGAAAAATATTGAGACCCCTTAGGGAGAAGGTCTCTACACAGTGAGAAGAGAAGAGATAAGGATAAAATCTGAGGGCATTCCAATAACAATATGTAGAGGTTAGCAGAAAAAGATACAGAGAGACAGCAACAGTTTCGTTAGTATGACAGAAGGAAGATCAAGAGGAGACAAAGTGGTCAGCAGTGTCAATGCCACAGAGACATTAAGTAACAGACTCAGAAAAGTGTCCATTGGATGTGAAAAGTAGGAAGAAGCTGATTGGTCCAGCAAGGGTCATTTCAACTAAAGTTGACAGAGTTCACCTTGATGCTCTCGGTCTTCGCTGACAAGTAGGGAGGCAAAGTTATCTGATAAACATATTGTAGAGGAGAATAGGATGGGAGGCAATCGAAGACCAGTAATAAGACTCAGAAGTAGCATGAAAGGCTCAACAGAGATGAGAAATATTGAAATTGTTGTGTCAGCAACACACAAAGATGTGAGATGGTCTCCAATGTGCTGAGCTGTGTAGAAGGAAGAGTAAACAATGTGCATTGTAAGATTGTCTGAAGACTGGGTTTTTCAGTAGGTTGTGATAGAAAAACCGGAATCGGTTTTGAGGAATGGGGAAGGATAAGTGTATAGTGAGGGGGTTTAAATGATTGGGAGGAAGTTGTTCACCTGATGGACAAAGGAGCACAGACTAGGCAGGTAATTAAGAAAATCCAAGAGGGAACAGTTAAATGTCATTCTTTTTCCCATTCTCTCTCTTCCTACAATTTTACATTTTGCCCCACTAGGCAGAAGAGGTCAATATTTAGAAAATCAGTCATGGTGTCTATTTTTCTTACTATTAAACATACTCAGGATATATTGAGTACATATTGCTATAAGCCCGGTGGAGGATAGTTTTGCAACACTTACCAGATTACAAATGCATTGACACTTGGACTCAGAAATTCCACTTCTGTCACTTTATCCTTTGGGTATACTTAGACGGGTACAAAATGGTGCAGCTAAAAGCAGCATGGTTATGGTAAAAGCTTGGAAATGTCCTAAATTAACATCAAAAATACTACCTTACAGTAGAATACAATGCTGCTATAAAAGAATGAGGATATTCTTTACATATCAATATGAAAAGATCACCAAGATGTACTATTAAGTGAAAAAAAAAAAAAAACCAGGGTATAAAACAATGACAAGTATGTACCTTTTGTGTATGAAAATGGGGAATTATGAATATATATATGATATTTGCCTTATTTGCATAAAGAACTATTGAAAATATATACAAGTAATGGGCGGGGCATGAATTTTCATTGTAAATTTTTTATATTGCTTTTATTTTTTAAACACATGCATATATATTGCCAAACAGTAGGTGGAGATTATATATATACATATATGAAACTACACACTACAAACTACGTTCTGATAAACATGGAGATACACCTCCCAGATCCCCCTCAAGGAATGAAGTTCTGCCCAGCTGGGGAGAATGCAGTCAGCACAGAGCCTCCAGCTGTCAGCTCCTTCGGGGTCTGCCTCAGGTGTAAAGAGCCATCTGTTTCAAGGTCACACACATTCCAAGGCAGTTTGTACCCGGTGACAGAGTGAAGTGAGGTCATAAAGACTGGGCCATTTTAGTCCTACAAGGAACAACTCTAACAGTATCAGCTCCTGAGCTCCATCCTCTCTCTGGCTTCAACTTTTTCCTCTGCTCAATTCTGCTTCTTCACCCCAATCTTTGACAGATATTCATCCCTTGTAAACATCTTGCAACCTGAACTTTGGCTCAGAGCCCACTTCTGAAGGAACCAAAAACATGAGTATTTGGTAACATTCTAAAGATTTAATTTTGAAAGCATGTTATACTTAATAGCAAAATCAAGACATTTACATTAAAGCAATAATTTAAATAGTATCCCAGAAAAGTCTTTGTGTCTAGTGGTCTTGAGTCTAATATATTTCAATGTAACCTTTTAAAGTAACAATTCTAACAGCAGTACTTATAATGTATCTTATTCTCAGCAAACAAAATAACTATATAACAAAAGATTTTTTACTTCTGACAGTATCAAGGAAGAAACAATAGCTATATTTACAAAAGAAAGTAAATTAAGAGGCACTCTTTTCCCTAATGAAATATCCTACCAGTGGTCTATATTGCTTAGGACACATATGCATGTGCTCACACAAATGCTAAATTGACCGCTACGTTATAATCTTCCCATCTATCATCTATCCTTAATCATTTAATAAACATTTTATTAAATGCTATGTGTCAGAAACTAAAACGTAGGCCCCATTTTCAAAGAACTCAGTCTAGTTGACACTTGAATAATATTATCAGAATGCTTTTAAAATTGTGGTTTGAGGAGAGCAATGTGTAACCTCAGATCTGTGGCTATTTGAGGTGTCACAGCATTTTCTGAAAAACTTTCCCTTTCAGGCCTCTGTATTTTCCATTTTCCATTTTTCTGCTAAAAAAGGGGAAAAAACCTCAAATATCTTTACAAAATATACTTTGCGTGGTATTTCCCCCCAGTCTTCATACAAGAAAAAATAAATAAGGATGATATTTCTTTCTAATCTTTAATGTCACAAAGTAAATCACAAGTGGATGACATCTTGTAAGAAAATTTTTTTTCCAGTTACCTATTCTGTGTTGTTATTTTGTCTTAATGAGATCAGCTGAGACAATAAATTTCAAAGCACTTTTCAAAGAGTGTAGTAAAATATCAGCATTGTTGTTTTTATTATTAGTGAAATAAAGGCATCAAGCCTTGTTTTAACCCTTAAGATGCTGCAGAAAATGTAATTTGAATACTGCATGTTTTTCCTTTCTAAAAGTTCTATATTTCCAGGCCCATACATAAATAAAAAAATAATTTATAGTATGAAATTTATATCTATTTGTGCCATGATATTGACTAAACAAGCTGACATCTAGTTTAACTATAGAATACCTACTTTATTAAAGGAGATACAAGCTAATAGTTCAATTAGGACTAATTCTATTTAAAGGTTCAGAAGATCAGGCTTCAGTTAATAAAAATAGCTATTCATTTTTGAGTATATATTATTTACTAAGCACTTTGAGGGCTCCAAAGACAAGTAGGCCTTCCTCTGTCTTTCTCAAGAGTTTATAATATATTCAAGAGGAAAAAAGCAGATAAGCAGGCAGGGACAGAAAAATCACATAACAAAGGAACGATATAGTGCAGAGCTTCAAGTACCAGGGTGGAATCTTAACTGCAGTGATGGTTTCAAGAGTGTATACATAGGTCAAAGCTTATTAAATTGTATACTTTAAATATATAAAGTTTATTGCATGTCAAATTTATCTCAATAAAGCTATTTTGAAAAAAATACCAAGGTGAGTTTTTACACAATCTTATGTATAATGGAAAACACTGCAGTTTTTATTTTTTTTTTTAGCAGAGAAATGATAATAGAATTTGGATATTTGTCCCCTCCAAATCTCATGCTGAAATTTGATCCCAATGTTGAAAGTGGGCCTGGTGGGAAGTGTTTAGGTTATGAGGGGGGTAGATCCCTGGTGAATGGCTTGGTACCCTCCCCAAGGTAATTAATGAGTTCTTTCTCAATCAGTTCACGAAAGAGCTGGTTGTTTAAAAGAGCAAGGCACCCCCACCTCTCTCTCTTGCTCCCCATGTGGATGCCATGCTTCCTGTACAGCCAGCAGAACTGTGAGGCAAATAAACCTCTTTTTAAAATAAATTACCCTGGATAAGACAAATGATAAAACTGTACTCTTATTTATTAAGAATAAAATGGCGATAATGTTAGTTGACTGAATTAAAAAAAGGGAGTGAAAAAGCAGAGAAGAGTACCATAGTATGGGATATTCTGCTAGATTAAGTGGACATCCTGATTGTTAAAGGCTTAATAGACCTAGAACTAGGTTTAGAGGATGATGAAAGGAAGGAAGGAAGGAAGGAAGGAAGGAAGGAAGGAAGGAAAAAAGAAAGAAAGAAAGAAAAGAAAAGAAAAGAAAGACAAGAGAAGAGAAGAGAAGAGAAGGAAAGAAAGGAAGGAAGGTCTTGCTTGGAGTTTTATTAAGACTAAGAATGATTCCTAGAGATCTTAAGATTTGGAATAATTGCAGTTCTCCAAGTCTTACAGAAGAGTATGATAGCGATCACAGTAAAAAATATAAACACTTCTACTTCTACACCCTTTTCTAGGGGGAGGTTTGTGATTAATATTACACTTACACTGGCTTAAGTCAATAAAGCCCAACTCTTTATCTTTTGTCAATATAGAATCAAGTAATTCATCTCTTTATCTCATTAAACAATATAAGACTGATGGTTTCAGTCCAGTCACTTCCTCAGAATTGTGGTCTGTGTTGTGCCAGAAGATCAAATAAGTATCTATATGCCTTTGGTGTGTGTATACAATTATCTGATTCTAGCAATATGAGAGTAAAAGGAAGAACATGAGTGAGTATGTTGGTGAAAAATGTGAAAGCACAAGCCTAAAGAGGAGAACAAAATAAAAAGTTGTTCTTGAAGGAAAGAAAAGCTCTTTGTATGTTTGCTTTTCCTAGAACTTAATCTCTTGTTATCCAGAATATAATTGAAACGTATTATTTTAAAATATGTCATTAAAAATATAACACATACACCAATAAGGTAAAACTTTTCCCCCAAAATTCTCTTTTGGGTTAAAAGAAATTACCCTATATTTAAGTTTTTGTGAAGTTTCTTGTATCATGCAAATAATTTCTCAATCAGGTTACTTCAATTACAAAGTATGCTTTTTGAAGACTCACTAGCTTGAAGTGACCTCAATCAATGCTAGTTTTGTATGTTTAAAAAAGTCAAGTAAGGAATCAGCTTAAAAAAAAAAAAAGAAAGAAAAGAAACTGAACAAGATTTACCATAGTCATTATGCCTGGTGTGGGAGGGTATGAAATCAAAACAAAAAGCATTATTTGTCATTTAAAACAGACTTTTTGGGTAGATTACCTTAAAAAGAAATACAAGTTTCCATAAACTTAGTGGAACAAAGACATAACTTTCTCTCTGCCACCTCCAGAAAACACCAATGAATGACAAAAAAAGAATAAAATGATACAAGGCCATGAGGACAAAGAACAGCAGAGGTGCCAACAGATCAGAGATTCAATAACATTTTGAAAGCTAAAAACTAGAAGAGTGGTATCTGACTTAACAGAACTGAGAAAGCTGACACTTAAGGCATAATCCACTGTGCCTGCCCTCAGGCAATTTAGATGAAAGTGAAGATGGTGTGTCCTAGAAAATGAAATGATGATTTAAAATGTGGTGCTATCACCTCCTTAGTTAAATATATTCCTAGGTATTTTATTTTCTTTGTTTCTATTGTGTAAGATATTGAGTCTTTGATTTGCTTCTAAGTTTGACTGTTGGCATATATGAATGCTACTGATTTGTGTACATCGATTTTGTAACCTGAACTTTGCTGAACTTATTTATCAATTCCAGTAGTCTCTTGGCAGAATCTTTTGGGTTTTCTAGATACAAGATCATATTGTCAGCAAAGAGCGATAGTTTGACCTCTTCTTCCCCCATTTGGATGCCCTTGATCTTCTCTTGTCTGATTGCTCTGGCAGGACATCAGCACTATACTGAATAGAAGTGTGAAAAAGGGCAACCTTGTCTGGTTCCAGTTCTAAGCAGAATCTGATCAAATTAAAATGCTTCTGCACAGCCAAAGAAACTATCACTAGAGAGAATAGACAAACTACAGAATGGGAGAAAATATTTGCATGTTATACATCCAACAAAGGGCTGATAACTAGAAACTATATAGAACTCAGGAAAATCAGCAAGAAAAACATGAAACAACCCCATTAAAAAGTGGACAAAGGACATGAACAGAAACTTTTCAAAAGAAGATAGACTAATGGCCAAGAAACATATGAAAAAATGCTCAACATCTCTAATCATCAGGGAAATGCAAATCAAAACCACAATGAGATATCATTTAATTCCAGTGAGAGTAGCTTTTATTAAAAAGTCCCAAAACAACAAATGTTGGCGTGGATGCAGAGAGATAGGAACACTCATAGGCTGCTGTTGCGACTGCAAACTAGTACAACCTCTGTGGAAATATGGAGATACTTCAAGAACTGAGAGTAGAACTACCATTTGATTCAGCAACCCCACTACTGGGCATCTACCCAAAGGAAAGAAAGACATTCTATAAAAAAGACATCTGCACTTGAATGTTTATAGCAGCACAATTCACAATTGCAAAGATGTGGAAACAACCCAAAAGCTCATCAATACATTAGCGGATTAATAAAATGTGGTATATGTATATCATGGAGTTCTACTCAGCCATAAAAAAAAAATTATGAACTACCTCTTGTACTATCCTGGATGGAGCTGGAGCCCATTCTTCTAAGTGAAGTATCACAAGAATGGAAAAACAAGCACCACATGTACTCACCATTAAATTAGTACTAATTGATCAACACTCACGTGAACATATGGGAAGTAACAGTTTAGGGTGCTGGACAGGTGAGAGGGGGGAGGACGGAATGGGTAAATCTACATGTAACAATGCAATGCGTGCTGTCTGAGGGATGGACACGCTTGTCTGGCGATGCAAAGGCAATTTATGTAACCAAAGCGTTTGAAGCCCCTTAATACTCTGAAATAAAAAATAAAAATAAAAATAAAATAAAATAAAAACTAACAAAAAAGATAAAATAAAATGTGGTTCTAGTGGTGACAAAAATACTGATGCTGGAGATGACTGTGAAGAGTTTGAATAAAATTTTTCAGTGTATGTGACTAGGAAATGCATATGAGCAGGGAAACATACTATGATAATATTAGATAACATGAAATTATAAATATATATGTGTAAATAATTAATAAATTTATTGGCTATTTCTTCAATGTTCCTAAAATATTACATATTCTAGTTGGCAAAAAAACAAAAACCATAAACTATTTTTCCATCTTCTCATTAGGAATATAAAGAACTGATTTAAATTTGAGTTCACTATGTTTGGGCAAATTTGGTAGCTGTTTCCTGTATTGTTCTCTCAAGCTACTAATACTAATGTTTAAATCAACTTAAGAATCTACCACTAGTTTCTCTTTTCTTTGTCTATCTTATATAGTCACTGAAAACATTCCTATGTGAAATGCATTATGTAGTGCTATGTCTATACTGTCATCCTGATTAAAAATTAAAATTTTCACACTACTTGAGCTATTTTGATAAGTAATCTAAGGCTATATACTTCAGAAGAAGCTAAACATCATCCACTCATCCATTTGAGATTAAAATTGTTTTATGTAATTCTTATCGGCAGGCTCATAAAGCTAAAGGAAAGTCTACAGATTTATTAATCCAGAAGGAAGAGGCTAAGTTTGTGCTATATAATTTTATAATTGAGAATTTAAACTGTTAAATAAAAATTACCCAATAAATGTCTCATCTTCTGTGTTGTAACCCCATCCAAAATTAATCCCACCCTTGGCCACATTCCTGACAATAGAGTCTTTCATTCCAATTCTACATTAACCTGGGGTCCAGGAACACCCCTGAGATGACAGAAAGGGATCACCAAGGAAACCACTGCAAAAATTCCAAGTATCTTTTAGGTGCTTTACCGCCGACAGCTGAAGACCTTTTGGACATGGTTGCTGTTGTGACAATATTGTTTCACAGTCAGGCTGTGGTGAGATTATGTGTGGAAAACCTTGGACTTTCAAAGAATAAAGAAAAATTTTTAAACCCTACAAAATAACTAAAAAGAGAACCAAAATAAAAACCAGATATGAAGAATAAAATAAGTAAAAACCTTCCTAAAAAAGAAAAGATTCTTTCTTCATTGCATTTATCACAGAGATCATTCTGATGTAGATAATAGCAGTAGAGCTGAATCATTAATTTTTTTCAGTTGCTTATAGATGTCACTAGAAAAGGGTTAATTGTGTTTAGATAGGGAAGAAGAAGTGCACCTTTTTCTTCTCTTACTCCTTCTGAAAGAGCCAAGTATCTCTAGTAATTTCTGAGTGAAATATAATTTAATTGTATAGTTTCCTGTAAATAAGTACATTTTCTTGTTTAAGATAGTAGAGAAGAGATCTGGTTTTATTTACATCTCATTTTAGTATTTTTTAGAACGAAGTGTTAAATCTTAACAACAAAGTTCCCTTTGTTTTCCTCTATTTGAGAGTTCATTACTGAATACTTTTAACATTAAATCATAAGGGGGAAAATAACCCCAGAATTATCTGATCTTTAATGGCTTCATTTTAACAACTAGATACGAAAAGAGAAGCAAGATGAAGGACATCCTTTTAACCTCTTCAGATGGGAATGTGAATTAAGTGAAAACATTTTCTAAATGTTTATTGAGATAAGCAAAGTTGCTTTATCTGCTAGCATTATTACACTCTGTGGTAAAATACTCCTGGTGATAAGTAGTTACTAACAGCTAACTATTGTTTTCATATTTCTATTTTTTATGTTCTGATATAAAGCAACATTTATATCAAAAAATTACAGGGGGGAGGAAAAAGAGAGAAATTAGGATAGGCTATAAAGGTTGTACAAATCCTAAATGGTGTGATTACAGGGCATGATGGCCACTGAATAGATCCATTAGTCGTAATTGAAGCTGTCAGGAGCCAGTTAAATGGCTGTCTCTGAGGAGGTCACCTTCTACATATGAGCTGGCCTACGCCTTGTATTAGCCTTGTCAGGAGGTTGAATCCTGGCTTATCTGGGCAAACCTTTAAAAAAATTGACTTAATAGGAAATGAAGTAGCCAAGCTCAAAAGTAACAGTGTTCTGGACTGAAATAAAATGTATGGCATAAGGAGTGGTCATCATACTAGACAAACTTTATTGCCAGTCCTGTTCCCAGCCTATGTGGGGTACTCTCTTTTCTTCTCTGGGTTCACTGTTAGCCTCTCCACCCTGCTCTGCACTGACTTTTACGGACTGCATCAAAGGGCATTATTCCTTGCCTTCTGACTTCCACCTGGACTCAACCAATGGAATATCCTGTTGGAGACTGGAAGACGGAAGATAGAGAATTTTTATGTCCCTGCTCTTGGATATTTAATTCCCAAGTTTCTTCCTTCTTGGGCCTTGTGCTCCATCAAGGACCATAGTTTGCCTAGACTAGAGTGAGGCAAGTGAAGCCCTAGGCTTGCAAAATTTAAGGGTGCACTCCCTCTCAGGGTTGTGCAAGGTCAAGGTCAACATCAGAGAGAGGGGGCCTCATTACATTTTGATTACCAATTCCTTACATTAACCCTTCCTTTGATTGAGCTGGTTTGAGAGGATTCTGTTCTGCATAATCAAGGCAGACCAACAGCAAAGAGAACAGAAATCTGAGAAGTACCTGGAGAACAGCTGGTTGTTCTAAATGAATTCAGGATTCTTAGTCCCAGAAACATATTCTGGGCAGGACTGGTACATAAATTGCAAGGCCAGTGAAAGAACAAAATGCAGGCCCTTGTTGAAATATTATTGAGAATGTCAAGAAAGCAACAGCAGAGCATTAAACCAAGCACAGGAATATTCTGAGTGTGAGGCCCTATGTGATCATACAGGTCATATACTCATAAAGCCAGCTCTGATTCTGGAATATTTGCAAATGCAATGGTAGATTTTTGAGGAATTGTGAGAATTGGAGAGGTATTAGGAAAAAAAGTTAAAAGTCATTTAAAAATTGTTCAAGCCCTAAGATGGCAGCATGGGTTTCTTATCCATCTTTTTAACCCATGGTATTTATTAAAGCACCTTACATGTGGTAAGAACTTAGCAGCAACAACCATAACTAATATTTATTGAGCTCTTATTATGGAAGCAAGGTCGATACATAGTAGGTATTTATACTTATTGAAGGAATGGATGGATAGATAAAATTCAGAAACTGGTTAAGGGTTCTATATAAATGACCTCATTTAATCCTTAATCAACCTCATAAGGTAAATATCGTTATTATCTCTATTTTACAGATAAGGAAACAGAAGCTTAGAGATTTAAAGTAATTTGCCCAAAGTTCAGAGTTGGTTAACCTCTGGGATTCACATTTTTATCTCTGATTCCAAAGTATAAGCTCTTAACCACTGTGCCCATAGTAGGCACATAGTTATTACCACAACACTGCGGATTAGTTTTCAACGTATGAATTTTGGAGGGACACACAAACATTCAGATCATAGCACCCCTCTTCTCTCCATTCTTCCAGCCCCTTGCAACCACAATTCCATATTCTGTCGCTATAGATTTACCTATTTTGGACATTTCAGATGAGTGGAATTATACAACATCCATGTTGTAGCATGTATCAGTACTTCATTCTTTTTATCACTGAATAATATTCCATTGTATGGCTATACCACATTTTATTTATCAATCATTCATTGATGGACATTTGGGTTGTTTTCACTTTTGACTATTGTGAATAATGCTGCTATGGATATTTTTATAACAGTTTTTATGTGAACTTATGTCTTGATTCCTCTTGGGTATATCCCTAAGAGCGGAATTGCTAGGTCATAAGGTAACTCTAGGCTTAACATTTGAGGACCTGTCGAACTGTTTTTCCAGAACACTGTACCATTTTACATTCACATCAACAGTGTATGAGGGTTCCAATTTCTCTGCATCCTCTATTATTATCTCTCTTTTTTTATTAAAGCCATCCTATTAGGTGTGAAGGGGTATCTAACTGTGATTTTGATTTTCATTTTCCTAATGGGTATGATGTTGAGCATCTTTTTATTTGTTTACTAGCTATTTGTGTATCTATTTTGAAGAAATATCTATTTAAATTCTTATTTAATTATCCTTATTTGATAAGATCCTTTAATTAGGTTATTTATCTTTTTATTATTGAGTGGTAAAAGTTCCTCATATACTCGTCTTTAAAGTAGCTGAAAATTTGTCAGCTGTTCTTTAACGTAAATGGACTGAATTAAGACCTTATGCTACCACCTTGGATAAGAAGAGACCCACTGGGTCTATCTGTAGTGGTATGTTGGAGTCACATTGTCATGAAAGCCAATTGTTAAAATTTCAGGAACTTAGCAAACTACTTATTAAATATAGCCATTATTAAAAAGCACATTATGTGAACTTATGATTAAATATCTTACATTAGAAATAAAGATAAATACTGCTCTAAGTTCATCACTTAATTATTTTTCTACATTTTATTATTATTTGTGCTACTGTATCTGTATGGTGGAAATACTATACGATTGCATATGACTGTGCACCTCTCCTCAACTGTGTGTGGAAACTGACCATGGTTGGAGTACTGTATTTATACGATGGAAGTTGGCAAACACTACAAATAAGGCTCTTCCCCACCCCCTGCCACCAAGAGCTGGTAACTAAACAACTTATCAGCACATTGGACAATTGGGTCTGGATATAATGAAGATATCCTAAAAGCTTAATTCTTGACAGAGAATGTGCAGGGAAGAGAATCTTTCAAGACCTCTAGCAACTTAAGATCAGGATGCCAACTTTCTGTTTCAACCCCTGCTGGGAGAACCTCTTTGAAGTCCAGACTCTGGTGCCACTTTTTAAAACAATTTTCATGAAGTTTGGTCAAAGGATATTGGTCAGTTTTGCCTATTAAGTTGGAGAAAGTGAGCTATATGATGTTTGAATGTCTTGGGGATAATGACAGTTTTATATGACTCTGCTCAGTGTAGTACATGTGTCAGATATGTTATTTTTGCCCCTTCACTGTGCCCCAGGAGGCTGATCAGTATGAAGTGCATCACAGGCTTCCCTTGCTTCAGAAGATCAGGAGAGAGGAGAATGAGGAAGACCAAGGTATTAATTCCCTGGGCTCCCTCCCTGTTGTATTACTGTGGACTGGCTGTGTCCTTGACAAAACGTCCCAATTCCCATCAGGTAGTCCCACACACACGGCTTCCCTGTGTTTGGTAAGTACTCCCTCCTGTTGCCCCTTTTGCCTCAGGGGTGATTCTGGAGCCCTGATGTTACTGAGTTTCCCTTCTGATCTTTTCAATCCCTGCCCATACCTCTCTTCACAGTCTTTTATTAAACTCTCTTCTAATTTTCCTAATTTGATTGTACCATCTGTTTCCTGCTGGGACCCTGACTGATAGAGCAGGCCTTATCCAGAAGGTAGCATCTCAGCAAAGACTTGAATGATCTGATGGAATGAGTCATAAAGATATCTGGGGGAAGTGCCAAGATCTTGCAGTAGCAAGGAGGCAGGGTGACTGAAATGGAGTGAGCTGGGGAAGAGTGCGGAAGGCAAGGTCAAAGACTTAACAGGCACTGTATGTGTGTGTGTGTGTGTGTGTGTGTGTGTGTGTGCTGGGGATGAAGATGCACGGTGCAGGGGAGGCAGATCATGTATAGCCTTGTTGGCCTTTGTAAGGATTATGGCTTTTATTTTGAAAGAAATAGGGAGCCACTAGAGCCACATACTCACATCTAATTAAATCTAATAAGATTGCTTTCGGTTATGTGTCGACAGTGGAGCTCTATGATTCAGCACTGAATTTCTCCTCCCAGTCTTGTGCCTGATGATGAATGCGTGGGCGTGTTGAGCCAGCCCAGCATGCTTAGGCTTGAGTTCAAGGCTTTGTGTTTCTCCTGATGCTGTGGGTGACATGACCTTCCTTACAGTACTACAGTGTCTTTTTTTGTTAGCATATTCTTTTCAGTTCTGTTAATGATTTGGGAGTGGACACATTTTTCTTACTCTCTTTTTTTGTTGTTGTTAAAGTCAATAGGCCCTTCTATGCTGACTTCAAAAAGTGTACTTATCTAAAGGGTCTTGTACAATAGAGAACTGCTTAACTACTTCAGTGGAAATAACACAAGGAGTTGAGCAGACAAATACTATCTGCCTGCCTATCTTAAAGAGGGTGGTTTGTCTTGAATATTCAAAAGGAAAAGAGTTCATTTGCAAGTACAATGTCTGGAAAATAATATATAGATTTGAGTGTGTTTTAATCCTTCAATTGAAATTTCCATTTGAGCTGGGTCTTCTGGTACTAAGTCTAAATCACCCTCTGCAGGTTACATGTATGAAGTTGATTCCCTTCTCCCCACAGGAGGGTCCATTCTCTTTCTGCTGTTTCTCAGAAATTCTCCCCAGGGTGAAAATTAGTGGACCACTTTCGCAGGGCTCCAAATATCCATATCAGATATGGGTGTGCTCAACTCAATCAAACTGACCTTTCCTAGGTCTTACCTCAATCAAAATTTAGCTATGAATTGAAGCTATATTCCTCTAGGCTTCACTCTTTGCTTTCAACTCAGAAGAAAAGCAAGCTATTTAGCTATTATGGTTAATTAGGCAGGCAGAACACTTTTTCTCCTGGCAAACAACACAAATAACCTATTAGAATCTGTTATAATGTTTGTTGTACAGCCTTCACCTTTATTTCTGTTAAAATTTATTACTATTAAAAAATTTCTAGCCCAGTACATAAAGTAGGCTGTTCCAGTGGGCATGCGGTAGAAAGAGGACTGGGCTGGGAGTCAGGAAACCAGTGTTTTAGTCTAACACCTATTAGCCATATGACCTTGAAGACGAACCTTTGTCCTTCTGGAATTTTAGTTTCCCTCTGTAAATTGACTGGATTAATTTAAGCCAGTGAAATATCAAAAAATTTTGAGATTCAACATAAGACTCTAAGGTCATTAAAGTAAACAAAACTCCCAACAACTATAACCTACTAATTATCATTTCATATGAGAGAACTTTTTTAACATAGAAAAATCAAAGCATAAATAATCTCAGGAAAAGGACAGCCCTTTAAATTGAATAAAATTATTTTATGAAAACTTAATACATCACTTTTTTTTTTTTTTAATTTCAGCACTTAGTGAAAACTTTGTCATAGACTGGCAACCTGTGAGATCCTTTCTGGTTCTAAAAGTCTATTCCTCTGGTCTTATCAAAATAAGTGACTGCTGAATTGGCCTCGAGGATGAGCTCGCTCCTGGAGGCTCTGGAATGTATCTTTCATCTTGTTACCTCCCATGCCTAGCTCAGGGCCTGGTATAGCAGGAGATTAAATAAATTAAAAGGTGAGATGATCCCTGCTGTATTGCAGTTCCTGTATGGATGGACTATGCTTCAGCAGTAGGGGGTGAGCCCTTGTACTGTCAGCTTAGTGCAAGATCTGCCCGAGGCAGTCAAGCCAGTTCCAGGCTCCAGACTTAACAGCCTAAGTCCCTCCAGCCTGCCCCAAATCTACGCTAGGGTAGGTGTCTGTTATGGTCAAAATATTTATGTACCCTCCCATCTCCAATTCATATGTTGAAACCTAAACTCCAATGCCACAGTATTAAGAGGTAGGATCTTTGGGAGGTGATTAGGTCATGGGGACTCTGCCCTCATGAATGGGATTAGTGTCTTATAAAAGAGGCTTGAGGCTATTTGCCTTTTCCACTATGTGAGGAAACATAGAAGGCCCCATCTATGAGGAATGGGCCCTCACCAGACATCAAATCTGCTGGCACCTTGCTTGGACTTCCCAGCCTGCAGAGCTGTGAGCAATAAATTTCTATTGTTTATAAATTACCCAGTCTAAGGTATTTTGTTATAGCAGCCTGAATGGACTAAGACAGCATCAAATGTAGACTCAACATCATTCTTTAAGTGGGAATTTCCCTTAAGCGTTCCTAAAACCAGGCTTTCTATAACAGAGGCAGTAGATTATTTATTGAGAGCCAGAGTGCCTGGATTCAAATTTTGGCTTTGCCATTAGTTAGGCGCATGCCTTGGTCAAGATGCTCCATCCCCCATGTCTCAGGTTCCTTATTTATAAAATGTGGGTAATAAGTGTACCTGCCTCATAAAGTTGTTCTGTGGATTAAATGAGTTGATATAACAGTGACGTTCACACAGTCACGTGTTTATAATTTTGACTAACATGCCTCAAGAAATATGGGAAAAAGAAAAAAATTAAAATGGTCTTCTTAAAAGAAGTACTGGTGCATTTGGAAGACTGAAGAAAAATATCAAAGTCTGTAAAATCAAAAAGGCAATTATAAACCTTGTATTAATAAAATTTCTTTCTCCCAAAGGATAACAGAGATAGAATATATAAGTAGGTTCAAAACAAATTGAGATACATTCTTGCTGAATGAATGCATCATAGGTTATCGGGAGAACTGAAGATGGAATGTGATATAGAATTACTTTTCTGAGGTAGAGCATAGGGAATCAAATCCTTCCTACAAATGAGAAGTAGAACTTCTTGTCAACACATTAAAATGACCTTGGAAATGTAGAAAAATACCAATGCCAAGGTCCCCCAGGAGAGCTATTAAACCAGAATCTTTACAGATGGGGCCCAGACACTGGTTTATTTTTGAAAAGGTCCCCAAATGCTTCTAAAAGTGTCCGAGGGTTTAGAAACCAGCTGAAAAAATCATATTTTCTAGGGCAGCGATCCGCAACCGGTTTTGGTACCAGGGACCATCTTCATGGAAGACAATTTTTTGGGGGGCAGAAGATGGTTTTGGGATTACATTTACTGTGCAGTCAAAGCTCTCTGCCTCTCCCAGCACTAGCATCACCGCCTCAACTCCACCTCATATCATAGGGCATTAGCTTCTCACAAGGAGCATCAGGCCACCTAGATCTCTTGTATGTGCAGTTTACGGCAGGGTTCCGGCTCCTAAGAAAATCTAATGCCCCCGTGATCGGTGATATGAGCAATGGGGAGCAGCTGTGAATACAAATGAAGCTTCCCTGGCTTGCCACTGCTGACCTGCTGAGCAGCCGGGTTCCTAACAGGCCACAGATCTGTCTGTGGCCCCTGGGATTGGGGACTGCAGCTCTAGAGTAACTTAACTCTTTATCTTGTATATAATTTCCACTCTGTCATCCACAACCAGAATTCTACTCCCTCATAACCTTCTCATTGTTTCTGCTGCCTCTTTTAGCCACCGTTTCATTGTGCCAGATGTCTGTTACAGTCTTCCTATGTGGGAGCACAGACAGCCCCCCTCCCCCCGAACGCAATATGTATTAGCCAAAAATAACAACAATGGTAGTAACAATTACTTGCGCCAGTTCTCCCCAGGTTAAATCGGCAGAAACACCTGCGCTAGAATGCCTTTACGATTATCCAACAAGGTACCAGAGTTGCATGGAGAGTTGCAGTGCTCTGTGTTGGCCAAGTAAAGCAAAGATAACAAGCAGTAGGTACAAGGGGAAGAACCAAGCGTCTCCGTGGCAAGTCGGGCTGCTTTAAATTTTCTGAATCCTTAATGTTACTGATACTATTCCCCCCGTCCCCCCCCCCGCCCCCCGCCCCGCCAGGAAACAAAATCTCCAAATATCAAGAAGCTGCTCTGCATCGCCAAAAGCTGAATAGGGGCAGGCTGCCAACAGGACTACCAAGACACGCTTAAGTGGCATTTCCAGGCAGGTTCCTTTAATGTGCTTTTCCCTGGGCTAACTCTTCACTGCGGTGCTGCTCCGCTGCCAGCCCTGGCGCGCGCAGCCTCCCCGCACCCCGACTGCACAGCTGCAAAGCAGCGCACGGCCACCCACGCCACCTTCCAGCCGCAGTGCGCGGCCTTGGCCTTGGACGCGCGTGCGCGCGAACGAGGGTGGGCGGGCCGAAGCTGGAGGAGGCGGAGCAGGCCCTCGCAGCCTGCAGTCCATTGGCTCTCTCCTGTAGTCCCCGCCCCCGGGCGTTCGAGGCGGCGGGGCGGTCCACGTCGGAAGCCGGCGCTGGACTGAACTTGTGGCAGAAGGGAGGTAAGCCGTGTTGGGTGGCGGACGGCGGGCTGCGTGCCGCTGCCCTCTGCTCAGGAGCCGCCGGGTCGCGTCCGCCTGCGCCCTGGGTCTGCTTGCGCGGAGGGCGGCTGAGGCCCTGCGGGCCTGGGGCTGTGCTGGGAGTTCGGGCAGTGGAGCATGTGGCGGCAGGGCCGCGTCGTGGCGAGGGGCAGCCGGGAAGAGGGCAGGACTTGCTGTTTGCCCTCGTCTTGGCCTGTCTGGGCTCTGAACTCCCGGAGGACCAGGGCTTCTGTGGTTAGAGAGCTCTGGAGTGCCTGGGCAGGGCTGGCTGTGGTGCCTGCCGTGGGACTCAGTGGGATCCTGACTCGGAAACCGGTCGGGGCGATCCTTGCACACTTACCTGCAGCAGGTTGCAGTCGTCCCACTCTCCCTTGAACGGTTCCCTAGATAGGGGCAGAGCAGGGGATTTCGGCTGTGTCCTGCCTGGCCTGGGGTGTCGGTTTCCTCCTCATTCCTTGTGACTCACTCAGGTCATGTCCACTTTAATGCGGAGGCTTATGGGTGAGCATGGCCTGTTTTCAGACCTGGTTCTCTGGCTCTGTCCTCACTTGCGGGAGTTACCCGAAGAAAGAGTGTGTGTGTCTATGTATGTGTATAAACATATATGTTTCAAATGTCCACAACAGCTACGCGGAGACGTGCAGTTGTGTTGCACCTACTCTTAATGAGTTTTAATTTCAGCTGTGGCGTCCTGATCCCTTAGTTTGGTTCCTGAATATGGAGCTTTTGAAATCAATGAAGTTATCCTGTCAGTTATGCAGTCATCCATTCATCCATTCCAAACTTTTTTGATGGAGTCCTTGATGGTCAGAGTTTTATACCAGATGCTAAAATTGGCATTCCCTGTTTTTTCTTCCAGTTTGTATGCCATTTTTATTGTATGGAGATGGAATCTTTTGTTGATGGTTCAATTTCAGGTTCTAGATTTAGGTACAAAAGCTTATTTTCTCTTATCATAAGATTGGGCTCTACTGGGACCTTACTCAATTTTGCTTGCTTTCACCTCTAGTAAGCCTTAAACCATGGTATCCCTGAGGGGCAATCCTGCTAACTGTACCACTAATGACTCCAGGTCTCAGAGTAAAGTGAGGGGATGGGATTAGAAGTATTCTGGGATTTTGAGATGTTCAAGGAGGGGAGCGGGTAGAGGGCATGTTTACTGAACTATGTTAGCACTTGGGAAGTGACCATTCTAAAACACAGAATCTATTTCATGATTACATTTTACTGTTTCAGTGAAGATTGTATCTGTCCATGTTCAATTTTTGACTAGCAAGCAAGTGAATGTTTACAGTTTTGATTCACGTCCCATTCCTGCATAGAAAGCACTATGACTCATCTAAATTTTGAAATGTAATAATCATGAGGCTTTTAATGTTACATTTGAAGGTATGATATAGAAGCAGTTGGATAAGATTGCAATTTTCAAAACATTTTGACTTGCTTTAGTAAATTAGTGGTAGCCAAAACCTCTGCCTTGATTATTTGCTTACTTAATGTTAGGTAGTTACCAATTTGGCTAATGTCTATCAATGTCATGTTTATTTTAATTTTTATTTTATCAACCTAAAGTTTACTGTATTTTAATTCGTTGTTGCCTCCAGTTGCAGCCTCATAACCAAAAGATCAATAAATCATTAGTCTGAGATAAAAATACCCATAGAGATGTAATAATAGTTTTTCATTTGTTGATTGACTGATGGTACTTACCAATAAATCTTTTGGCCTTTTTCCAGATATAAAATGATTTATAAAATTGTTCTTCTGTGACATAATATTCATAGCTTCATAATACTTTTTGGATGTTGTCCACAAACTATTCGTTGAATTAAAGTGTGTATGTCACTATTAGGGTTTTGAGAGATTAAGGAAACCATGACTTTTCAAAATTTTGATTTTGCCAAATCTTTCAGTTCTAAAAATGGACCCAAATAAGATGAGAAGATTAAGGGGAAAAATTCAAGAGCTGAGAAAAAAAAAGTGGAGTTTTTTCTAGCTTAAAATTTGAGGGAAGGCTGGGTGCAGTGGCTCATGCCTGTAATCCCAGCACTTTGGGAGGCTGAGGCGGGAGGATTGCTTGAGCCCAGGAGTTCATGACCAGCCTGGACAACATATTGAGACCCTGTCTGTAAAAAAAAAAAAAAATTTTAGCCCGGTGTGTAGCGCATGCCTGTAGTCCCAGTTGAGATGAGAGGATCACTTGAACATCGGAGTTTGAGGTTCCAGTGAGCTATCATAATGCCACTGCACTCTCTCTAGCTGGGAAGACAGAGTAAGACTCTGTCTAAACAAAAAAAAAAAAAAAAATCAAGAGAAAACAAACACAATGAAGAATACAATACAATTATAACTATATTTCATAGAAGTATAAGGAAATAATAATGTCAGGATTATTGGTGGGTCTATAGCAAAACTTGATTTTAATCAATATTTCTTGATATATAATAATAAACTTGGTTAAACTATAAAAAGAAACCTTGGGCGATAATTTAAACTTTGATTAAGTGGGCAGTACTTAAATTATCATTGTATTCTGGCCTTGTTCATGGCTTCCATGTACACAATTATCACATTTAAAGAAACATTATGTTTAGCATATGTGAAGCCTATAAGTATTGGATATTTTTTAAAAAGTACTACAGATCTGGAAATGTATAATAAAACGTGGTATGGTTAAGTAAGTATACTATAAATATGTGATCACAATTAGTAACAAATTGGATGGTGGTTGCAGTGTACTATTTCCACATGATACTATTCCCTATCATGTGGAAATAGTACACACTATTGACTAAGCTGATAGGACAAGGGATGTTTGTCAATTTCTCCCTATGTAAATGATTTGAAACAAATTTTTAGGGATGGGGAAGAGCCCATCTATTTTCAAACAATAGATGGGAACATAATTTTTGTAAATTTGGTCTTCCAAGTATTTCTGGCCTCATAATTTTTTTTAACCTATCCAAGTCACATTGGAAGTAATAAAATTGCATATATGATTTCTAAGATTTTAAAAATTTGTATTGGGTTTTATTCAGTTAGCTTTAGTTACTTTAGTTTTATATATTTTGAAGATTCTTTCAAAAGCCTTGACTTTAAGTACTGTACAATTTTCCATTGCTCATGATGGGAAAACATTTCTTTAGGCCAAAGGAAGTTGAGAATGCAAACTACATAGGTAGTTTGCTATTATTATTTATTTAAAGATTTATCTTTTCTCTTGCCTGGGAACCAGTGAAGCATTCCACCCAACCTGCTAAGCTGAAGATTTTAGTTCTTTCTAGGCATTATGATATATCTTCATATCTCTTTTTTGTCAGATGAGCGATTGTTTCCTAATTTGGCTGATAAGCATGTTGAACAAATATTGTACTGTAATTGTCAATGTTATAACTGTAGTCTCTAAGTTTTACTTTATTTAGCAATCATTGAGCCTGTTGGTTTATGTAACCAAACCTTCAGGTTTTAGTATATGCTATTAGGACATACACATGGGGAGGGAAATAGAGGAAACATTATTAACATTGTTTTGAATTGTTGAAACATTTAAGTAAGTGGAATTTTAAAGAGTCTGGATATTAAGAATATTATATTCATTATTTTTTCTTTGATTCAACAAAGACAGCAACTGCTCTGTTCCCAGGTCCCTAATTTTTCTTTAAGGAGCTTATAGAATTGCATGGAAGCACAAACAAGGCCAGAATACAATGGGATGAATATTATAATCAGGTGTCCACATAGCGTACAGTGGGTGATAGAAGAAAATTTGTGTGAGTTTTGAGGCGATTCAGAGGTTTTATGAAGGAATTTTTGTCTGAACTGAAATTTGAACGGGAGTAGGAATTAGTTGATGAGGATGGAAGATAAGACATTCTAGGCAGAAGAAAGCAAATGGACGGGTTCCCTTAAGAGGAAGAATAGACAGATGTGTTAGGAGGGAGAATGGACAGATGAAGTTCAATAAGTAAACAAGGGCTGAATAATGAAAGGCCCTCTTCCATACCATGTAAATGATTTTGAACTTTATCCTGGAGGCTCTGGTGACCCATTCTCTCACCATGACTTTTGTACTGCTGCTCCTTCTGCCTAAATCCTCTTTTCTGAGACTGTGAGCTGCTCCTTTACCTCCTTTAAGTCTTTGCTTGAGTGCCTTCTCAGTGAGCCTTTCCCTGACCAGCCTCTTTAAAATTGTAATCCCTCTCTAATACTGCCTGTCCCCCTGGCCTGGCTCACTTTGATACATAGCACTTATCTTCAAACATTTTGTATAATTTACTATTTTGCTTATTCTTGTCTTCCCTCTAGTAGGAATATAATCTATAAAGGCAGAGATTCTTGTCTGTATCCCCAGTGCTTTTTTTTTTTTTTTTTGAGACAGAGTCTCACTCTGTTGCCCAGGCTAGAGTGAGTGCCGTGGCGTCAGCCTAGCTCACAGCAACCTCAAACTCCTGAGCTCAAGGGATCCTCCTGTCTCAGCCTCCCGAGTAGCTGGGACTACAGGCATGCACCACGATGCCCGGCTAATTTTTTCTATATATATATTTTAGCTGTCCATATAATTTCTTTCTATTTTTAGTAGAGATGGGGTCTCGCTCTTGCTCAGGCTGGTCTCGAACTCCTGAGCTCAAACGATCCGCCCACCTCGGCCTCCCAGAGTGCTAGGATTACAGGCGTGAGCCACCGCGCCCGGCCCCCCAGTGCTTTAAGTACAGTGTCTGACACAAGGTTGGCATCTAATAAATATTTGTTGAATGAATGAGTGAAAGGTGCTGCAGCCTTTTTCAGGCCTAGGTAGCTCTTCCATGCTTTATGGAAAAGCTCCAGGCTGTTATCTGAGGAAATTTGTGGCCTCATTTTCCAAGTACTTTTGTGATCCACTTTTTTTTTAAGTGGTCCTCCAGACAAAGTGTTCCTTCACATCCAGACTCTTTATGCCTTGCAAGATTGTCATGTTTTCTTATCAACTGAATGGAATCCCCGCTTTTGGTACTTAATAGCAACCTCTTCACTTTGAGTTGTAAATCATAACATTTTTGTTCAAAACAAACCTGAAACAGTTAAAATGTGAAAGGAGTACTCTAAGCAGAAAATTTTCATACCTTTTTTTAACTATTGGACTCCTTCATACCGCAAATATCTTATTGAGAACTTCAGATACGAGAGATGTTTTATTATTCAAAATAAAGCTATTTTAAATTCTAATTTATAGCATACTGTTATTACAAAATCAGTCTGAACCATGAGGCTGTTTTAATGAGCATAACATTGGAATTAGTGATTATGAATAAAAATGATAATCTCTACATGCCTCAGCCTCCAATTTATTTTTGTATCTTGGTTTTGTAATTTGGTTTTGTTGCATACCATCAAGGAAATCACTCATACAGATTGGTAGTTGCAAATGGTAATAATTTTTCTTAACAGTTCACATTGCAATCTTACAGTCTCTAGTTACTTTTTCCATTTTCCTTTATTCTTAAAAACATCCTACTGTGGAAAATTTCAAACACGTACACATAAATAGGGAGTATAGTAAATGAACTTAGTTTCAGCAGAATCAATGTTTTGTCAATCTTGTTTTATCTCTTAACATTTTTTCATCCTTTAGCATATTTTAAAAAATAATCTTTAATAAGGGCCTTTTCATTTGAATAAAATTATGTCATCAATGCTAACAAAATTATCAATTCCTAAATATTATCTAATACAGTCTATATTTCAGAATTTCTCGGTTGTGCCAAGGTTGCCTTATTAGAGTTGGTTTTTTAGAATCAGAATCAGATAAGGTTCCAAAATATAATTTGGTTGTTATGTCTGTTAAGTCACTTATTCTGTAGCAGTCCCTCCACCTCTTCTTTTTTCCATGTCATTGATTTGTTGGAGAAACAGTCCTTGTCCTGTAAAATGTCCCAAATTCTGGAGTTGACCTATTGCAGAGCAAGTGATATTTGCTCTGCGAGAGCTACCTTGTTCCTCTATCTCATATATTGCCTATAACTTGGTAGTTAAATATATACAGCTGTGTAAATTCACATTGAACTGTTTTCGGTAAGGGTATTCTGATAGAATTCTGTGTATATTACCTCATAAGGATATAATGTCTGGTTTTCTTACTTTTAGTGATGCTAAGGTGAATCAGGTTCAAATGGGGTCATCCTGATCCCTCTAACGTAAAGTTCCCCATCATCATTTAACTAAATAGTTTTAGTAGCAATTGGTGATTCATTCACAAATCAAATTATGTATTAACAAAGTAGCTTCATATCTTTAAGGTTTTTTTTTAAAGAAATAAGTACATTGCAATTTTTTCTTTCCTCCCATTTTTTTTCACAGTAGAACTAATTCTCCCCCTGTCCTCCCATCCTTCATTTACACACGTATGCAGTGCCTTCAGAATGTATTGGACATTTGACATAAAGCCTGGAAGGAGATATGAAGTGGAATGGACAGTGAAGGCTGGGGAGGTTGGAAAGTGAGGATTATCTACCCACCTGCCTACTAATTTACTTGTCTCCTTTCTCTCCTTCTCTCTCTCTCTCTCTCTCTCTCTCTTTCTCTGTTTTTAGTTTATAAGATTTTTAAGTTATGTGGGATGGCCAGGGCTTAGAGGGCCACCGAGGCCTTGTAGGGATTGGAAAGTAGGTAGGACTGGGGCAGGTGTTGATGTCAGCATTGCAGCATTGTTATTGAGCATGAATTGAATGTAAATCCAGGCTGTAGCTAAGCATGCAAATTACAACATTTGTTGTATATAGTCAAGGTTGGCCCCAAATAGAATTAAGAAGTAGATGAAGCTTGTACATTCTGCACTTTGGCATCCTTTTGTCATGTAGCCTTTTCTTTCTGATGTGGACAAAAGTAAATTGTACCCTAAGGATTTAGGAGACTCATACATTGCTGCATTATTTTAAAAATGGATGAAAGACTCCTTTGGTCTTCTGCATTTCAGTATATGACTGCTTCATTTTTCCAGTTATCTGAACCAAAAACCTGGGAGTCATCCTTCACTCTTCGTCCATTTCACATCCAGTTCATTAGCAGATTTTATCAAAATATAATATATCTTGGCCAGGTGCAAGCTCATGCCTGTAATCCTAGCACTCTGGGAAGCTCAAGACTGCTTGAGCTCAGGAGTTCAAGACCAGCCTGAGCAAGAGTGAGATCCTGTCTCTACTAAAAATAGAAAAATTAGCAGGGTGTTGTGGCTTACACTCTGTAGTCCCAGCTACTCTGGAGGCTGAGGCAAGAGGATCACTTGAGCCCAGGAGTTTGAGGTTACAGTGAGCTACAATGATGCCACTGCACTCTAGCTGGGAAGACAGAGTGAGACTCTGCCACAAAAAAAAAAAAAAAAAAAATATATATATATATATATATATAATATATATCTAAAATACTTCTTCATATTATAATTGCAGATTTGTATCCTTTAACCAATTAGAGACCTAATGTATAACATGGTGACTATAGTTATTAATAATGTATACTTGAAACTTAGTAGATTTCAAGTGTTCTTCCTCCCCCTCCCCCCTTGGTAACTAGATGAGGTGATGGATATGCTAATTAGCTTAAATGTGGCAATAATATCTCAAGATATACATATAGCAGAACATCATGTTTTACACCCTAAATATATATAATTTTTATTTGTCAATTGCTCTGATTTGAATGTCACTTCCAAAACTCATGTTGAAATTTAATTGCCATTGTAACAGTATTAGGAGGTGGGACCTTTAAGAGGCTTCACCTTCATGGGTGGGATTGGTGCTGTCATAAAAAGGTGAATTCAGCCCGCTCATGCCCTCTCTTTGCCCTTCTGTCATGTGGTGATGCAGCAAGAAGGCCCTTGCCAGATGTTGACACCTTGATATTGCACTTCCCAGCTTCCAGAACTGTGAGCCAATAATCATCTGTTCTTTATAAAGAATACCCAGTCTCAGGTATTCTGTTGTATCAGCACAAGACATCAATCATTTACCTCAATAAGTTTGGAACAAACAAACAAACAACATATATGTAAAGTCTGACCTCTTCTCGTCATCTCCACTGCTATTACTCTTGTCCAAGGCAACGTGATTTCTCTCCCGGATTATTGCAGTAACCTCCTAACTGGTCTCTCTTTTTCCATCCTTGCCTCCTTATGGTCTGTTTGTTCTCCATAGAAGCCACAATGGTCTTTTTAAAATGGCAGTCAAATATGCCATCGTTCTGTCTCAGTACCTTTAGAACTTCTCATCTCACTCAGGAACATCCAAAGGCTCATAGCACCCTTCAGGGGCTTACATGATCTGGGTCCTTGCTTCATTCTGTAGTCTCTCGCTGCCCACTTGCTTGCTTGCAAGAATCACACTGGTGTCCTTGGTCTTCCCTGAACTTGCCAAGCTTCGTTGCCCTTCGTGTTCCTTTCGGCCGGAATGCTCATCAATTCAGTTGTCTGTCCAAATGTCACTGTATCAGAAAGGTCTTTTTTTTTTTTTAGTCTTTGGCAGGTGCCAAAACCTGTGAAAGACCTCCTTAAAATTTACCCATTGATGACTAAAATTTTGGTTTTCTTGGTATTATGTTTGTATATGCATTTGGATAATTAAAATAAACCCTTTGTACTGCAGTTTAAGCAATTAAAAATACCCATCCTCTACACTGAGGCTAACATACTTGATTCAAATGAGATTGGAGGAAGTTGAATACATTGGAAGAGCACTTAATTTTTTTCAGGGGCAGATGGATTAATCTCCTGGCAAACAATTCAGAATCAAAGGTAATTCTGTTAGCTTACTTGTTTAGAACTCTGCAGGACCATTACAGCTTCTAATAACTCAAAGGTGTGACTTTCTCATTAAATAGTTCTTAATAAGCGGTGTAATTGGATCAAGAAAGGCTTTTTTTTTTTTTTTTTTAAATCTTGGTATGTGCTGTGGTAAAAGTGTTTCTTTAGACAATGATAAACCATGATTTCAAGTGAGCAAATAAGATCACTATTTTTTTATTGCAACTAAAAAATTTATCTTATGTTTTTATTTTAAAAGTATAATTTCTTTTTGATTAAAAAGTAATATATGCCCATTGTAAGAAAAAAACAAATGTAGCAAGTGTTAAGGGAAATATAATAGGATATATAATCACCCATCATCCTATTATTCATAAATAACCTTATCAACATTTTTGCATATTTACTTTGCATTTTTTTCTTAATCCTATGTCTTTATATGGATATATTTTAAACTTGGTTGTGTACATGATTGTACATGAAAATTTCTGTTTTTTGTTTCTATTATAAACATTTCTTTACATTGTTAAAACTCTTTATAAATGTTTTAAATTACTTATTGTTTTATCTGCATAATCCTTAGTTACCGTTTAGATTAATTAGTGAATAGTTTTGCACAAAGTATGCTTGCTTTTAAGCCTTTTGTACTTTTAACCTAACTTTTGAAATGGGGGGGGGCAGATAGAACTTAAAGAATGTGTGCCACACTTGGGTTATAGCCAAGAAGTGTCACATAGTAAGATCAAACGCTCAGTGCGTGGTATCTAGACTGCCCACTCCCATAGAGTGGTTTAGTTTTTGACCTACCCCAGACTTTCAGCTTCATTGTGCTAAGTTTCCTTAGGAAATCTAGTATGGTAGGTGGGGTTGGGGAGACATAATTCTGTGGCTTTGCTTCAGAGCTGATCTGACTTTTGAAGACTTTTTTTCAGTTTGGAGGTAAACCAGGTTGGGAGCAATTTCATAGATGGTTGTTTGAATTTGGGCTGAGAGGCAGATGTGGTCTTTGAGAGTGAAATGAAACTCTTCAAACGTTGGCTTCATTGTGAGTTGCTGGTCTGCGGAATGGCTGCTGCTGTTCATCTAGTCAGTCATTTACTGTCAACAGAGTGTTGGAAAGTTCCACGAAGCCTTTATGGATGAAAATTGTATGTATTGGTTTTAAAATTTGTGACATTAAAAAATTCTCATTAGGAGCCACATATTACTTCATGACCTCCTCTTTTTTCTTCTTCTTTAAATAGAATTCTTAAATTAACTTTATCTGAAAGAAATTCTACATACTATACTCTGTCCATTGGATGTCAGCATTTTATTCCAGGATCCTCTTCTAATTCTTGAATATGCTGCTTGGTATCCCTATGCTAATATGAAATGATTTACTAATGAACTCCTGCCCAGGATGACTGTGAAGGTTAACTAATATCTGATTATTAAGCACCCTACAAATAAAAACAGCCATCAGTAATGCTAGCTGTATAATAAAAGATTACTAAATGTTACTTTTATCGGTAATTATGTATTTAAAGCGCCTTTTACCCCAGTGGGAAATACACAGAGGTGATGCTGTGGGTTTTTAAAGGATTGAAATACATAGCAGATTAAGTGCATAGCTATGATAAATAACAGCTGTCAACTAAAGCATTCATGTAAAACTTATAATGTATTCAGGTAACAAAGACCTGTTTTCCATCTCTATTAGATTCAGCTGGAAACAGCGATGAACTAGTCTTGTGAGCTTTTGCATGTGTTCTTTGATTTTTTTTTAAAAGAAAATGTACCAAAATGAAGAATAGTGTAATAAAAAATCTCACTTATTTGGATTCTAAACATTTGAGATTTGAATTTGGCTGAAATTCACCTTCATACCACCTATACAAAAGTTATTTGCTCAGTTAAACAAAACAAATTGGGAGTAAGGATGTGTCTAAAAGTATCAATACTAATTATTTTCAGTCCCTAAATATGTTGGTAACTAAATTCAGGTTATTGTATTAATTTGGAAATAAAGTTGTTAAACAATTATTTTTCTACTTCTGGCTCTTATTAATTTATTTTGGTCTTTGGTGAGTCTTGGAAGGGTATAGCTTCTTCTCTATTTCTCATTTCTTGTTTTGGAAAGTTGTTCTGAAAACAAAATAAACAGTAGAATCCTGATTCTAACATTTTTGTGTCTATTGTGTGTTAGGTACTGTGCTAAACACAGTAATTCAATAAACATTTATTAACTGCTTATTCCATGCCAAGCCCTGCAGTGGGTGAACAAGACACAATTGCTTCCCTGAAGAAACTCAGAAGTCCAGGGTAATAATGCAGCAGTGTTGGTCAGTGAGGAATCCTTCCCACTTGAGAAGCTTCTGAGCCGGCATCTGAGCAGGTGCGGCTGCTACACAGATGGAAACCAGGCCCTTCGGAATGAGACAAGAAGGTCTTGAGCAGTGATTATAACCCTCTCAGAGCTGGAAGGGGCTTTAGAGACTGATCCTAGCTCTTCAGTTTGTCCCTTCAAACCATATCCTCATATTATTTTTGCCTGGAATTTGATGCCAAGTTGTAGTTCAAGTCCTGTTTTCTGAGGCAGCTGCAGGAACTGAGAAAGAGCACGCGGTGGCTTCCTCTTGATCTTCCTGCTTCTGGGCATTTCTTCCTGAACATTCCAATGTTATTTCAAACCCTGTTTTTACAAGTGCACTCACCCACACACAAATTTCCCTGTCTCGTTGAGCTGTGTTTTGAATTGTCACATGGTGGGGTTACCTGCCAGCCAAGTATTCATTGGCGGCAGTGTTGCCGTCCGTGTGTGGTAGTGTTTGAGCAATCATTTGGGCAGATAATTGGTTTCATTCATTTCAATGATCATTTACTTATTTTACAAGATAAACAGAACATGTAGCTATGAAAGTGTTTCTATCAGTGGCAAGAAGCATAGGATTACTGCAGGTTGACATTAATTGCATGATGAAAAGGGCCAGTCTTTATTGTTTGTTAGAGGCTCATTGAACTTAAACTGAATGGCAATGATGAAATAAAAGTATACAATCAAAGAACATGTACAAATGTGGGATATGTACTGCTGGCGATGATGTCAAGAGGGTGAGGATTAAGTTTAGATTGACAATTTTTGTGTTTTGTGTTCTGGGTATGGAACATCTCTTTAAATATGTAACTTTTGCACATTGGACTTGATTACATGTTTTTTGGATTGGAATATATATTGAGATACAGAGCTGTTTACATATGCTGATGAACTGCTTTGGGAATTTGTCTTAAGACTGTCTATGGAAACCCAGGTATTCTTTTAAAGATTTACTTGATTCTCTGGGGCGCAGCAAGATACAGTGGAAAAAAAAAAAAAAAACAACAAAAAAACCCAAGGTGTTGGCTTTAGACTAATAGCTAACATTTTAAACAGTTTTGCTATGTGCCTGGCTCTGAGTTAAATGCTTTGATGGAGTATCTTAATTTTACAAAAACTTTGTGTCAACTATACTTTAAGTGGTTAAGCATGTGAGATTTGGAGACAGACTGTTCATATCCATGCTTTGCTCCTTACATAATTAGGTAATTAATTTTGACCTCTCTTTGCCTCACTTGGTTTTTCATATGAAAATGAGGGTAATAATAGTACTGTGTCAGGGGAATGTTTTGAATATCAGATGAGAGAATATACATAAAGAGCTTCAACAGTACCTGTCTGGCACATGGTAAAATTCTCAACAAATCCTGGCTATTAATACCATTGCATAACCCCAGGCGAGATACTTCCTCTCTAAGCTCATATTCCCTCGTGTAGGAAATGGAGTTAATAATATCTATCTCAAAATTATTGTGAAGATCCAGTGGAATTAAAGTGTTTTGTGGTGTCCTTGGCACAAAGGAGCTGTCTAATTCAACATGGTATTCTAAATCCTATGTCATGCATTGTATTTATTCAGTGAATCTTCATTAAACAGGTACTTGTTATATGCTGGGGAGATAGAGGTTAAAAAGACCAGGTTCCAGCCTTAAAGACTGCATTTTACCGGGCAGCGGGGATAGGGGAAGGGGCAGGTAGAGTGGGGAAGCAGAAATAAGTAAATGACAATCATTGGAGATTGTGATAAAGCCTATGAAGGGTACACGAGTGGGTCACATTGGTAGCAGGTGGGGAACTACTTGAGGCTGGGGGTGGGGCAGTGGTGTGATAGGGAAGGCTCAAGGGAAGATGTGAAGGGAGAGAGGAATCAGCTGTTTGAACTACAAGGACAAGAACACTTGAGATTGAGGGGTCTGCGAGTTCTAGACCTGGACATTGAAAGAGCTTGGGGAGGTTCAAGCAACAAACTGAAGGTCAGTGTGGCTGAAGTGCCCTGACTGAGGGAGAGTTGTGAGACGAGATCATGTAGGACCCTTTGGCCATGGTAAGGACTTTAGATTTTATTACAAAGTGCAGTGGGAAGCTGTTGAAAAGTTCTGAGCAGGCAAGTTAAAAGTCAACTGTATTTTGAATAGGAATCTCTTCTAACCTTGAGACTGATGTCTTATTTCTCTGTTTGGTGACTTATGTACAGGATCTCACTCTGGTCTTTGATGAGAGACTCCCAACTTATGACTTAAGCTCGAATTCTTTTCCATCATTCCCCTCTTTTGACTATCCCACATGGTATCAAGGGAGGGGGGAAACATACATTTCTAGAGTGCCTACTGTGTGTAAGACCCTCTTGGCTTTCAAGCATACTTTATATTGTTATTCACAAAACCTTGTTTAACCAATGAGGAAACAGGTTCCAAGATGGTAAGTGATTTCCTAAACCTTAATGATTAGGAATGGAGCCAGGATTTGCCTCCAGGTCTGTGTTTCCGCTCTCCTTGCTCAGCCCATGTGTTTTGCTCTTTGTGTCAGGTTGTTCTGTTATCACGATGATAGAGAGATGTGAAACTGTGAGCTTATCAGATTAAAGGTGTTTTCTCATCTCTATGGAGAGTCTTAAGGTTTGCAAAAGAATGTATATCATTGCTTCACAGTGCACTGTTCATCTTATCCATTTGAACATTTTCAGGATGGTTCTTCTAATAGTGATTACTTTGTTTTTGTTTTTGTAATTGTATCCATTCAGCATTAGAATAGAGAGATATTTTCCTTGTGCATTTTGGGCTATATTTACTTAGTTAAAAGTAGAGAAAGTTACTGTTTTCATGTAAAATGTTTTATGTTCATTTGCTCTTTAGCTTTCATTTGCCCTAAGTATGCGGATTAAAATAAACTGTATCTATTCCATTCTACATGAATTTAATAATTTAGTTTTTATGAAAAATAGCAAATGAGATTCATTGGTCACTTTGCAGCAATCAAGAAAAATGTGGCTATTAAACTTGCAATCAGTCAGTCTATATAAATGTTTTCCAGAGTAAGAGTTTTTATTTTGGTGTAAAATTTCTTAGGTGTCTAATTGGGAAAATGATAGTGGTTATGTTTTTCCTTGAAAATGGAGAAAGTTTTTAAATAGTTTAAACTTAATTGGATCTATCTGGTTAAATTACATTGACCTCTTTTTAATAGTACTCTTTTCATAAAGCATTGGTAAAAATGGCCAACAAAGTAATTAATCTTTGATGATTTAAAATATTTTCCTACTTTGTTGCTGTTCATTTTATGACACCCTTTAAATGATGGATTTCTATGCTTGCAATGATTTGGGTGTCAGAAAGTTATATCCTGTATTTATAAAGACTGTATTAGAATCTGAATAAAAATTTTCATATTTTGATAACTTTATTAAAATTAGAAAATACATGTTCTCATGGAAAATTAGAAAATAGGAATGAGCAAAAATAAAAATCACCCATTATTTGTATTTTCCAGGCTTTTCTATGTACACGTGTGCTTTGGAGCCAGATTACTTGGGTTGAAATTCTAGGTCTGCTACTTACTATATGACTTTGGGAGAGTTATCTAACTAGTTGCAGCCTCAGTTTCTTCATCTGTAAAATGAGTACCTATCTCAGTGTTATTGTGGGGATTAAATGAGTTAATATTAATATATGTAAAATGTTTAGAATATTACCCGGCCCCTAGTAAGAGTCACATACATGGGGTTTTTAAAAATTTTTTATTATGGATAATTTCACATGTATATAAAAATAGAATAGTATTATGAACTCCAATGTATCTATTACCAACATTTAGACATTCTTGTTTATCTAGCATTCCCCTTTTTTTTTTTTTCTTTCTGGACTTAAGTATTGTATAGAAAATCCCAAATGTCACATCATTATACTTTCTTGTACCATATTAATATTTGCTAAGAATTAAGTTAATTATTTTAGAGAACTGGTGTACAAAATTTGAGTCATTTTTGAGGGAGGGAAATACAAGTAAAATACTTATAATGTGCATTCTGTGTTTTACTAAATTTTAGTTAACTGAATGGTGTTTGAAGTAAGATTGTAAATATGGAGATTTTGTTATTTAGAATAGACATTCATTGGCCAATAAGATCTTTAAAATGATTATCAGTTTTATTGTAAATATACCATAAAGATGATTTTGTATGAACATAAAATCTTTATTTTAAAATGTTATATACTGAGCAATTTGGGTAATTATTCTTTTGGTGGAACAAAAATATTTAAAAATTATGATATTAGAAATATCAAAAAGGAGCTAATTTTGAAGACTTCTTTGAATATTTAGGTTGGATACTATAAAAATTCTAGAGATAAGTCCTTGGATTTAAAAAATAACTTTTTTATCTATATCCTCATATATTTATCATATGAATACATACACATATATGGCACTTTAAAAAAGATTATTCAAGAGTAATTAAAGAAAATATTGTAACAAATCAGACATTATTCAAGTTTGTGGTTTTATTTCTTAGTTTAATGTCTTATTTTCCTGGACAGCAATCAATTCTAACTTGGAATTTCCTGCTCTTGATCTTGTTTTAGACTTCCATTTCAGAATCTGTAAGTAGCAAGTGATATTAATTGAGGAGGAACTAAATTGTAAAGGCAGGAATTTGATTGTAATTTGATGTGATTTTAGTAAATGGCAACCAGTGAGATCCTCAGAATTCATAGTCACTTAAATTTGCTCAGTACTTGAATTATAGATCTTAAAATTCCTGGGACATGATTCAGTGATGTGGAATGTGGAGGTCATGCCTCATGTTACTGAAGGTCCAATGGAAAGAACACTGGGTTGGAAGTCAAGAAACCTCCTGTTTCACCTGAACTCTGCCATGATGATTTTCCTTTTTGGCAAGTTGCTTCACCCTCTCTGACATTCAGTTTCTTCATATCTCCAGTGAAAAAAAGTGGAAGAGAGATGATGTCAGGTCCATTATATTAGTTAAGGAAGTACTAGATACTACAACAAGGAGACCCCAAAATGCAATACTTCAAACAAGGTAGAATTTCTTGCTTTATCATGTTGGAGTTCCAGTTATGCAGCGCTGCACCAAGCTATCATTTAGGGATCCAGTTTCCTTCCATCTGGTTTCTTCAGCAAAGTCCTAGGGGCACTGTCTTCTTGTGCATGATTGAATCTGGGTTGATACCAACCCTGGTTGTGGTTGAAGAGAGTGGAGGAAGCAGGCTCCAGCCTGGAAAGGGCACATCACTGCTGCTAAAACTCCTCTGGAGAGAACCTGATCGCATGGTCACACCTAACCATTTTTGAGGCCAGGAAATGTAATGAAACTGGTCAGGTTAGGTTTTCTTAATACAGAAGAAGAGGAGAACAGGTCTTGGAGGATAGCCAGCAGTCTCTTGCATGTCATACAGTTGCTGCTTTCTCTGATTATAATGTTGATTCGGTAGCTCTGTCACAACGCTTACTTGTCCTCTACTTCAGATTGATTTTGAAATTACTGGCTAGGATAAAAGTATTTTCTACTCTCAGTTTAATTTAAATATGATTTAGTGGTTTCTTTGAGAATACAATGATTAAAAATTACTGTTTTCTTACAGTTGCTGTTAAACGTTAAAAACTTTCCATTAAGATTTTCCCATGATCTTTCCGTTTTTATGAATCATATACAGTGGACCCTTGGGAGTTAGGGGTGCTGATCCACATGCAGTCAAAAATCCATGTATAACTTTTGACTCCTCAAAAACGTAACTACTAATAGCCTTCTTTCTCTCTTTCTCTCTCTCTCCATGTATACATATATATTTTTTTCTTTTTTAAATTTTTGAGACAGGGTCTTACTCTGTTGCCCAGGCTGGAGTGCATTGGCATGATCATAGCTCACAGCAGCCTCAAATTCCTGGGCTCAGTGATCCTTCTGCCTTAGCTTCTCAAGTAGTTGAGACTACAGGTTTGTACCATCATGCATGCTTATTTTTAAATTTTTTGTAGGGAGGGGGTCTCTCTGTTGTTCAGGCTGGTCTCGAACTCTGGCCTGAAGCTAACCTCCTGACTTGGCCTCCCAAAGTACTGGGATTACAGGCATGAGCCACCATGCCTGGCTCTAATAGCCTACTGTAGACCGGAAGCCTTACTGATAACATAAACAGTTAACACATATTTTATATGTTATATGTATTATATACTTACAGTAAGCTAGAGAAAAGAAAATGTTATTAAGAAAATCATAAGGAAGAGAAAATATATGTTTACTGTTCATTAAATGGAAGTGGATTATCATGAAGGTTTTCATTCTCATTGTCTTCACGTTGAGTAGCCTGAGGAGGAGGAAGAAGAGGGGTTGGTCTTGTTGTCTTATGGAGGTGGCAAAGGTAGAAGAAAAGCCACAAGAATTTCAAACTAGTGTTGTTCAAGGGTCAACTATAGTTAAGAGCATTCTAATTGTCTTGTCCTGTTAATTTGGGGGTGCGGGTGGCAGTTGGATTTGTAAAGTTTTGAAGCAAGAACTGAGGCCAAGCTTGAGTTTCTAGGTGTCAGGATTTAATACAGGGTGATGAAATAGCCCAGCTGCCGGATCTTAGGATGTATAGAAATACCTACAGACTAGGAAGCAGTAGGTGAAAAGCTACACAGGCAGAAGCTTAAGGAAGAGATAAATATTGGACAGCAGAGCAAGGTGGGTGTTTGGAAAGTATTGTCAGATTTTTTTTCCCCCTCTTTGGAAGAGCAGGGCCAATCAACTAGTATAGAGTTCAGAAAATACCCCAGAGCCATAGTCTTGATAAATTTATAAAATTAGCTCAAATTTATTGATGGTGCTTACCAGCCATCCCAAAAAATGTAATTAAAAAAGAAAAATATTTTCAGAATATATGTTTAAAGCCCTCAGGCTGAAGTTCCATAGCTTAATTTGTGGGAGGAAGAAACCAAGTGAATGTCATAACTGATAATTCCAATAGTTAATAAAATGTTAAAAAGCAGTCCTAGATTTTGTGTCTCCCATTAATATGAATGAAGCGTGCTGCTGATGACATTGCCCATGTAAACTAGCTTTAAGAATGTACTCTGTATAGCCCTGACTTCCACCCAGATGGCTGCCCTTGAGCCCTTCCTGTATAAAAATTTGGTAGTCAAGAGTGCTCAAAGTCAAACGCCTTTCTTTGTGACCATTGGAACCCCTGCTCCCTCCACTACACTGTATAATCAGTTACTCCCTCTGCTGGGTTTCCATAGCACTTGTGAATATAATTAAATAGATTTGATCTTACTGTTTTTCAGATTGTGCCCTTAATTTTAGGTTTGACATTAAGTACTTTTGTGTGATATATGGTTGTATAGAATCATAGAGAAACTATTGAGAAAGAAGGTTGAAAACCCGTAGTGCTTTATCTGTCTGCTGCTCTTTTATTATTTCCAGAGTGCAACTGATAGATTTATTTTCTTGGAAGTATTCTTATGGGGCTGAAACACCTTGGCAGATAATATGATAATTGCTTACATTAAACAAGTGCTTTGATTCACTGGGAACTTAAAGACTTCATTAAAATTTCTCTTTCTGATTTAGATTTAGACAGACAAAAAAGGCATACTGACAGGTGGGAGATAAAACTTTTAAAATCAAACACTCATTTTTGTAGCATGTGGTTTATGGATCATATTGTGACTGATTTCCTTTTAGTAAGAATACCATGTAAGAAGTAATATATAAATTGTTTTGCTTTAATGTATAAAATGCCCAAAAGAAGTTGAGATTAAATATAAAGTAGGGCACATGCTACACTGCCAGTGCTAAAGCAAGCACGTTTACTGTTTTATGAAATTCCCTAAGAGAACATGATGTTTTTATACCTTGAATGACCAAATGGTTGTGATTAACCTTGAAATCTAAGTCTTCAACAAATGAAAGACACTTGCAATTTGTAGCCCAAGGATAGCAAATCGAGGATGATATGAAATCATATTGCAGCTTGGTTGGGTAGTGATTTTGAGAATGCTTAATGGCCATTTGTTAGGAAAGATAAAGTTATTATAGATTAAAAAAACGTGTTCATTCCCTAAAGTGTCACACTGAAATTAGGGCTGTCTTTTGCAATCTTTGGTAGTATTTGTCATCTGTACTTAGGTAATTTTGATAAAAACAGCACTCTTTTACCACAGTGGCCCTCCTCCTGGAGATAAGGTCATCTTTTTGGATGGTTCAGCTTCTTCACTGCTGTAATAAGCTATCGGCCTAACCAGCTGCTCATCTAGGTCCCCAAAGCCATATTGGAATGTCAGCATTCTGGGCTTAGATCAGAGAGTATAGCCCCACATTTTCTTCTATATAGTTCCATCACTGTTCATACTTGAATAAGTCTATTCTGTGACACATCGATAACCAGCTACTTCTCTAGGTGCTCTAGAGTCTGTCTTCTCCTGAGTTAGATTAGATCATCAGAAAACTCTGTGTTGATTTACATAATATGTTATGCCCTTGGCTTTATCCAGTGTTTGTTTAAAAAAGAAGTAATATAAAATTTTCTTATGCTTGTTATTGAGAATATTACCTATTATATCATTCTGCATTCCATATAGAAAGCCCAATATACGAAATTTTCTTCAGAGTTTTAAGGGCACAAAAAAGTTTGTTTTCTTTCATAAAGGGTACCTTTCCATTTTTTATGTAATAAAAGAGTTATAATTTCTTTTGTTTATGTGTGTACCCTAGCTGCCTGGAAGCACAGGGCCAAATTTGAATGTTCATTGTAGCAATTATGTCAATAAATTTTGTAAATTAATTTAAAAAATAGTCATTATGTAAACCCAGAGTTAGCAAACTACAGCCTACCCACCATTTGTTCTTGTAAATAAAGTTTTATCAGAACACAGCCATGGTCATTTATTTATGTATTGTCTATGACTGCTTTTGTGCTGCAGAGGCAGACTTGAGTAGTTGCTCTCTGGCCTTTTACAGAAAAAAGATTTCCAATCCTGATGTAAATAGTCACATGATGGTATGGGTCAGACCAAATGCAGTAATAGTGATGGAATATAAAAGCAAAGTGATTAATGTTAGATATAAGTTGTTGGGAAAGAATGAACAGAGATGTGCTATGAAAGGAATTTAATCTTTAAATAGTGGAAGCACATAAAGAAGGACATTTTATGTGGGAGAAAAAAATAGGAATGAGCAGATTTTGAGTATGTAGGACCATTTTGAAAACTGTTTTTTGTAGATTAGAATGATAGTGAAAATGAAGTTGAATGGGTGAGAGTGTTGATAGAAGGCTTAAAAGCTAGGCATCAGAATTTGCATTTAATCTGACAGGCAATTGAAAACCCACTATGAATTCTTCACAGGGAAGTGATGTGATGGGAATAGCATTTCAGGACAATTAATCTGACAGGAATGTATGGGATGAACTCAGCATGGAGAGCCCCAAGACTAAGCAGTTACTGGAGTAAGCCTGGCGTGAGGAACTAAGATGATGAGTATAGAAATGAAGAGGAACAGTGGGCCCTGAGATGCTAGAAAGAACAAAGCAGACTTTGTGACTGGCTGGAATGGTAGTGAGAAATTGTAAGAGGAGAACTGGGAAAAAAATGAACTGAAATGCAAAGAGTTTTTATGAGAGGAAATATATGTTTTGCTTTTGACATTCCTAGTTTCTGGTTTTAGAGCCTCCTAAGAGAAAATAATGACGTGTTTGGAGATCTGGACTAGGTAAAGGCTGATAGCTGTGGGAGAGTTGGTATGAAGGGAAAAGAGCACAAGGTAGAGGCTTGGGAGAGCCTCCAGGAAGGAAGATGGAGCTCTAGAAGCAGAGTGGATGAGGAATAGGAGGTGTCGGTTGAGCAGTGTTTCCCAATCTGTATCATACCAAGGACAGACTGATGGTATAGAGTGTTAACATGTATTTCCATGGTTGCATGACCAGATAAATTTGATAAACTCTGGATTAAGCAAAGTTAAATAGACTTCTTGCTTTAGACCCTCTGATGTTCTTTAATAATATGCACCATTATTTATATATTAAATGAAATTTCTCTCTCCAACTTTAGATTCATATATCCAACTTTCTATCTGACATCTCCACTTGGATATCTATTAGTCATCTAAAATGTAACTGTGCAAAGTAGAATCCCTGGTCTTCCCCACAAAACTTGTTTCCTCATCTCAGTTGATGGCAGCTCTCTCATTTCATTTTAGTAAAAGAAAGCCACGGTTAGAAGCAGTACAGAAATTGTTTTGTTTCATGTGTAAAATGCCCAAGGGAATTGAGATTAAAAATAAAGTTGCTCAGATTAAAAACCTTGGAGTCATCCTCGACTCCTTTCTTTCTCCTATATTCTCATCCAATCCATTAGCTGTCGCATTGGCTCTAACTTCAAATATATCTGGAATCTGACCACTTCTTACCTCAAGTGAGTCTTAGCACCTCCTTCTGCTGCAGCTTCCCGTTTCATTCAGGATAAATGCATCAGTCCTTCCAGTGGCCTACAGGGTCTTTTATGATCTGACTTCTTGACTGTCTGACCTGATTTACCATTCTTTCTTCTTCACCCTGCTCCATGCTCATCTCTTTCTTCTTCCTAAGACAGACCTTAAGCATTTTATGGCTTTTGCACTCGCTGTTTCCCGTGCTTGTGATACTCTTTCCCCCCAGGCATTTATATGGATAACCTAACTGCCTTTCCCTCCCTTAAGTCTTTGTTCAAGTGCCAACTTCTGGAAGAGACTCCCTGTGACTGCCATATTTAAAATAGGAAGTGTTCCCTTTCCCCTTTTCTTATCCCCTTTGCTTTGCTTTACTTTCTTTTTTCCATAGAACTTATCACCTTCTAATATATTTTATGCATTATTTATTTTTAGAATTTCTTGTCTGCTTCTTTCCACCAGACTGTATGGTCTATGAGTACAGAGATTTTTGTCTGTTTTGTTCTTTGGTATAGTCCAAGCACCTGGAACAGTGCCTGACGCTGGCACCTAGTAAGTATTTCTTAAATGAATGAATGAATTTTCAAGGTAGGAATGTATGTCCCCACAGGATCCTTTCTTCCTCCCATGGAGACCTCTTTTTTCTGGGTTTCTTTGGGACACACTTTGGGAGATTCTGTTATATTATGGAATTCAAAAGAGGAGAAAATTCCAAGAAAGTTGTAATTGACACAATTGGGAAGTTGAAGAAATTTTGATCTGCTTAAGCTAATGAGTAGATTTAGCTAGGGAGATAGTTTGCAATCTTAGAACAAGTTGTTTTAGTGCTGTAGAATGTCAAATTCAAGGAAGTAAAGATGGACATAGATAGTGAAGAAAAAAGCGAGGAGAAAATACCCATTTGTGGAATATAGCTTTGGAAGAATGGAAAGACACAGATTGAGTATCCGTTATCTGAAATGCTTGGGACAGAAGTGTTTTCGATTTTGGAATTTTTTTGATTTTTGGAATGTTTGCAGATATTTTAAACTGGTTGAGCATCCCTAATCTGAAAATCCAAAATGCTCCAATGAGCATTTTCTTTCAATGTCATGTTGACACTTAAAAACTTTTGAATTTAGGAGATTTCAGATTTTGGATTTAGGGATGCTCAACTTGTAGTCAGAAAGAGCTGCAGGTTCATCACAACATACTTTGCTTTTTAAGATCAAAAGAGCTTGGTTTTCTTCTTGTTATTTTTATAAGGTAATCTAGGGTAGTGTATGACATACTTTTTTTAAAAATTCTATTGTAATAAGGCAACCTAAAGCACCCTATTTTTCAAAGTAGTGTAATTTGGCGGGTTCAGTGCTGCATGGAAATTGAATAAATTAGGATCCTCAGGAAATTCTCTTAGTTCCATGCCTCCACTTTACCACCTGCCCCCCTCCATCCTTTTTGTATGCTTTTTTTCTTTTATTTGGTGAGCCCTGTAGGAATGAGAGGTGTGGTGTAAATATTAAAAGCTAGTGCTGTTTGCTTGTTCCTCCTTTAGGAGAGAAGCAGTATGCGTTAACATGTGAATTTCTAGGTCATTTCTATACCTCCTGAATGAAGTTCGCCTAGGCTTCACACTTGTCACTAGCAGTTGGATTAGTGCTCAAATGAAAGTTTGTACCAAAGTGAGGCTTAAACAATTTTGACTTGTTTAAGAAAGTTTGACTCTTTCTTTCTTATAAGTTTTGATCTATAAAAGAATTAATTTCCAAAAAAAATTAATTTATATTTCAAATTTGTGGTTGAACTTTTGGGTGTTTTTTTTTTAGTTTCTTTAGTGTGAATTCATGTGTTTGGGGATTAGCTCTCATGGGAAAAACCACGAGCTGTTGGGCATTTTTAGTTTATTTATCTATCATGAGATTTTAGTGCTGAATGACAATGAAGTTATGGCAAGGATCACCCTGCAGAGTCCTTTACTTTATTTCCTTTGTTGTCTTTGAAATGAGTTACATTCATATTATTTGAGGAATAATTGGTTTGAGTTCCAGTTCAAACCACTTGGAGGACTAACAAATATTCTTTTGTTTTGGTTACAGAAGCTGCATATATACATGTAAGAGAAGCAAAAATGTCAGATGATATCAAGAAAAGGTTTGAATTTCCAAATTCTCTTATACAATCACAGGTAATTTTGTTTGTTTATTTTTGCTTCATGGTAACAAATGAACCTTTCTGGTAGATTGTTAATTGAACCTTACATTTTTATTTATTTATTTATTTTTGAACCTTACATTTTTAGCATTAAATGTTCTATTCTTCTGCATATAGAGATTTATGTTATTTTATGAAGCAACTTTTTTTATGAGTTAATTTGAAAACATGTTTGACATAGAAAAGCAAGTATTTTGAAATTGATCAGTCTCCATGTCTATTTATATCATACTTTTCTTTCTAGAGATAATAAAACCTTGATTAACTGGTAGGTCCCTGAATATTTTTTTTGGCCTATAATTAATTATTGGGAATAGAGGTAAATGGTTATACATCCACAGAGTATGAGGGATTAATATTTAAAAGATATGTCCTATCCCTGTACAACTATTCAGAATAATAGGTTTTTATAATGATATTCAATAAGTAAAATATCCTGGATTAAAAAATTTGATCTATCTACTAAGGTAGGAGATTGTGATAATTTATTTTAGAGAGCTTTTCAATAATTAAGTAGTTAAAAAAGAGATGGTTTTCTGGTTAGCCTTAAGCTAACTAGAAGCATTCTGCTTAATCAAGGTACTATGAAGCTTACTGTTTTTTCTTGTGAAGAAGCCAGTCCGAAGACCTAACAGCGTACAGCGTCTTGGATCCTTTCGACAGTTACCTTCGGAGATGCCTGCTGTGGGAATTGACTTAGCTGGGTAGTGGGGAACCCTTCCATGAGGAGTAGAACACTCCTTATGCAAGATTCCCTTCTACCTGACTGGGTTGGAGTCATGTCCTACAGGTCCTTATTATGAAGAAGAGGATGAAAGCTTGAAGGACACTGTCCACAATTTTATTTTTCTGTTCCTGGAGTCCCTTCATTAGCATAGATAATCAAGAAATGCCCATATGTGTTACTGTTAAATTAAGTGAAAAATGTATATGTATTGTTTAGTGTAAGATGTCTATTTGAATTCTGTTGTGGAAAACTTAAGTAGCAATGTAGGCTGCTTTATTCTTGGGTTTTGTATTTTGAAAATCAATTTAGGCTAATATCTCTGATTTGTTAGAAGATGAATTGAAAAGTATATAGATAAATTGAACCTAGTGAGGAATGGGGGGATATATAGCATTAAGCTTATTTACTTTTAGTCCTTTCTCTAAATATAAACGATAGCTTTTTTTGTCCCTGTTATGTTGCATATTGATTTTATTAGGTTCCTGTGATTGTGTCCTGTCCTCTGCGAATACTTCTGTTGTTCTTTTGTAACCACTGCTCAGTGTTAGCACCATATTTCATTGATTCACACACATTTTCCCACATTTTAACATCTTTGAAATTGGATTACATCTAGTAATTGATGGCAGCAGTTGAGATATCGTTGGTATTTCCTGCAAATTTGTGAACTTGGCCATGATTTTTTAAATGAATCTAAAAGAACTCTTTCATTATTATAAAATCAAAATTCTAAATTATAAGAAGCATTGTATGTCATAGATTAATTGGCAGCTTTTTTTTCTTTCTTAGTTGTATGTAAAATAATGGTACATCTGTAGTTGATGGCCAGGTACCTTCAATGAAATATGGTATATTTTGTAAAAGAGGAACTCAGACTATTCACTGGCTCTCAGTTCTTGTTATTTCTTTTATTAGGAGGTACAAGACAGTAAATTGAACTAAACTTAATATTCATGTAAATTAGTGACTTGTATTGCAAAACTGAGACCACAAGCATTGAGGTCTAAAATCAGTTCCAATGTGTGAAATATTAAAGTACAAAACAAAACAAAACACTCAAAAAACAAAAAATGAAGACGTGGGTACTGTGTTTTTACTTGAGCTTTTTTGGAGACTTTGGAAGACTGACAGTTATTCCCAAGTGCAGGATGAACAGCTGTTGCAGTAGCAGAGTTTTTCTCAACCCATGCACAGAATGGCTATGTTTGTTGCTGGCCTATTGGCTCTGAGACAGCAGTGTTGGCTAGTGCTGGGGAACTAGGGGAATGAAGTTGATGTGGTAGGAGGTGATAATATTGATGTATTTAGATAATCACTCCTATAAGAATCTTGAATTTAATTTTGAACTTTTTGACTAAAGCTGGATACGGGAACATTTTAGAAACTTATGAGACTGAAAGCTTATGTTCAGATTGAACTTCAGGGCTGAAACCTATGAAAAAATGATAAAGAAATTAAAATCATAAGGCCTAAAAGAGGGAGAACTGGGGTGGTGGAGGGGAGACCTGTTGGTTCTGTGTGGGCTATAGTCATAAAGATGAAGATGAGTTTTCTTTCTTCATCTTTGTTACGGGTACGATGAAGCATGGTGGATTTCATTTAGATGCAAAGATGGTTTTTAAAAACTGTGGGGTTTCTCATTCATGGTTTAATGGATTAAGCAATCTCAAGTTATCCTCTGATACTAAGTGATAACAATCTGAACCAAAAATCTGGCAATTTTCTTAACATCTATGAACTATAGTTTGCCTGTTGGTAACCTGGCGTAAAAATGCCTACCTTGAGGGTGGTTCTGAAGGTTAAAAATTATGTATGTGGAGTGCCTAATTCAGTACTTTCTAGATAGCACACACTCAATGAATGGGGATTTTATTTCTTACCAATTGACTGCCTGTCATACTCAGACTCCTATCAACTAGTGTTGATATTTGGAAAGAACTTCTGAGAGAATGTGCTCATTAATTTTGTTTGTTTTTTAGGCTGTGGGTCATCTTATTGCTGCAGTCCTGAAGGAAAATGGTTCTTCAGAAAAGATTCACCAGTCCACAAACCAGGTCCGTGTTTAACACTGTGCTTTACTTCTATTCAGATATTATAATGCTACCAGCTGGCTCACATATACACTTGCCTTGTTTCCCTCACAGTTCAGGTGACAGTAGAAATGATTTTGAACTATGAGAACTTCTGTTGCCTTTTTTTTGTTTGTTTGCCATGTTTTTATTCTATAGCAGTTTTTTAAATTTTAAAATTTATTAGAACAGACTCTAGGACTGAGACATGGAGGGGCTGAAGGGAAGTATTCCTATGACTATTAAGAAAAAATAATATAGGTGGAATGAGGGAAGACATGCTTTAGAGAAGGTTGGTAGGGTTTACCTCTGAGGGAGTGGTTTTCATTAATAGAGAAAATTAATGTGGCTTTGTTTGGGTGTAGTTTTCTCATGCTTCAGGTTAGCCCCAGATCTGAGTTCTAAGTTGGAAAGATTATGCATTGACAGTCAGAGCTGGAGGAAAAATTACATCCCACACACAGGGCAGGTGACTGCTCAGAGTTGAAGCATTGATAGCCTACTGAGAACTTAGGTTTTGTTTCATCGATATTGTGTATTTTGACATGGTGGTTGGGAAACTGCTTAAGAGAGGTGCTCTAAGTATACCATAGAGAACATAGATGATGGAAATAAGATTTTTTTCTTTCACAGAAGAAAGAAATCAATTTCCTTTTTCTCATATTCTTTTTGGTTAGCTACTCCAAGTTATATTTCTTTACAGCTTCTGTTGACATGTTGAAGTAAGTGTAGGGGTATACTTCAGTAATTGGCGTTTATCTGGTATTTGTATGTAGTCATATAAATTAGGTTTTCTGAGAACCCTGATCCTAATCCTGCCTATAATCACATTATGCACTCTGAGAAGATCTAGTGGTTTTACTTAAACTACCAGAATTTATTGAATGTCAAATCCTTGTAACTAAATGTTTCCTCTTCTACTAATAAATGAATGCTTACTTCTATGAGGATATGAAATTACCTGAGGCAGCAGTTTGTTTATCTTTTTATTTTATTTTCCTGGCTTAGAAATGGAGTAATGACATTTAGAGCCCTTTGATGTTGTCCATACAGGTGAATGCAATTTCCTTCTGAATAAAGGGAGAAATGAAATAGAAATATTTCCTTCCTGTAGTGACTTTTAACTGTATTGTTCTTTTAATAGTGGGATCCTAAGATAGAAAAGGCTCGTAGCCAGCTATGGAGGGAAAGTGGGCATAATGTGATGTTGATTTCCATTCTTTTAGTTATTCTTCAAGAGCTGGAGCTCTTAATTTTTCTCCAAATATATTTCCCTAATAAGTTGTATCAGGAGGAAGGAACATAACTTCATTATTTGTTCTTTTCTTTTTTTGAAAGATAAAAATCACAACTGTGTGTGAATCTAAATGGATTTAACAATACATTCAAATATTGGTTTATTGTTAGCAGTGAACCTTTTTAGAGGGTCATAGGTTCCTGAGGAAGTTATAAAAGCTAGAACCTCCGGTTTTATAAGGTTTTTAAAAATGAGAGCCTATATTTACTTATGTGCCCTTCTATTGCTTTTCTATCAAGAAGATGGATTCATAGTATGGGGGGAAAAAGTCATAGTCTCTTTCTTGGGCAAAACAGTTTTCCTAGGCTTTTTTTTGGTAGCCATGGAATGAGCAGCTTTCTGGTGGCCTGTCCTACATCTCTCTTTTCTATCTGGGCCCACAGTAGACATCAGCAAATTGTGGCAGGGGCGTTGCGGTTGGTGGGAAGGTACATGTAGGTGGTAGAGGTTGGCGGTAGGAGAGCAGGAACGTTTTCTGAAAATGTTATTGCCATTTAAGACTTGAAACATAGACACTGTTTGGAGTTCAGCTTAGACTAACTGATACGCTGATATTGTTGGTGTCTGGTTAAATTGCTTGGTTAGAGCACTGTAATACAGCCAAGTCTTTGCTTTGTTGTGTTGCTTGAACTTGGGTCCTACCTCTGCCTACAGCCAGCCTTATTTTGGAGCCAGGATACCAGGTGAGAGAGTTGCTATATCAAAACAGATCTATTATGTCTCTTGGAAGGTGGACTTTATTTTATTCTAGAAACAGTGACAACATTATTTTTATATAGGAAAGCTAGCCTACTGTGAATGAATTACACTTGATGAATGGCTGGGGTGTGTGTGTGTTTGCTGTTCGTCAGAAGTGTCTTTTAAACACTGGTTTGATTTCAGACTCCTGCTTTGAACTTGCTATGGGAGAAGTGCTGCAGTGACAACGTAGTGGTTCGAACGGCCTGCTGTGAGGGTCTGGTGGCACTTGTTGCTCAGGATCATGCAGAGTTCAGCTATGTTCTCAATGGGATACTCAATCTGATTCCATCGACCAGGTATTCTTTTCTCCATGTTTGATCAGTTAACGATTTAAGTTTTTAGAAAAAAATTCACTGATACCCAATTAAGGGTCAACATTCACCCTACCTGCCAATTGTTTTTCTTTCTCTTAAAATGTCATGCAGTTGATATTTCATATGTGGTAAAATCATTGCTAATTTAAAGCCTACAGTTTTGAAATTTGTGGTCATTTGCTGTACTTAAGTTTTGGGGCTCTACTTAAATTTGTCATTGCTCTTTTTATGAAGAAAATAGCTAACTATTATAATTCACAATGGCAATACAGATTCCTGACTTAATTTAGGAAAGAAGATTGCTTGTAAACATTGCTACTTTCACAGAGGTATAGTTTATACACTGTATTGGCAATACGTGGTCAACCTTTGGCATTAGGATGTGTATTAGAAAATAATAGCACTAATTTCTTTAAAAATATTTTGTGATTTGGGGATGTCTTCCACCTGATTATTCCAAGTTAATAATGTTTTGTTCTTGGAATTTGTTGGATATAACCATATTTAGTTCATGTACAGACTGAGGGTGATGGAATCACAAGGATTAAAAAGGACCTACTCCATTCCAAGATGGTCAGATAGGACCACATTTGATCCAGTGAGCATCTCTTGTAAAATACTTCCTGAAAAGGAGATGCCACTCTTTGCTTCAAGAAATGGTCTTGATCTATAAGTACTAATTTTTGCCTGTTTTAGATCATTTGGGGTTCTACGTCCTTTCCCCACCTCTCACCCAGCCTCCCTCCACCTCCTGGGTTGCTTGCTCTCCCAGTGTTTTTACTCACCTTTATTGTAGTATCCTCAGAGCTGTGTGCTTAATCTTTCTTTTTTGCCTTCAGTGGAGATGGAATACAGCTACAATTATTAATCTGTGAAAGATGTCTTCCTGGGCTTGAAGTCTATTAGTCTAAATAACATCTAGGCTTTTAATGTTTCTTTATAAATCTTATTCTGTTCCCTCAGATTATCTCTTTGTATCTTTTTGGAACTAGTTTTTTTTCCTTTTTTTTTTTTTTTTTTTTTTGAGATAGGGTCTTCCTATGTTGCCCAGGCTAGAGTGCAGTGGCTATTCACAGGCACGATTATAGCCTTGAACTCCTGGGCTCAAGGATCCTACCTGAGTAGTTTGGACCACAGGCTTGTGGTATTGTGCCCAGCTTGGTTTTTCTTTTTATTTCGTAGTCTGTAGTTATTAGGGCAAACCCTTTAGCATGGTGTATAAGCCCTTCCCAAACTAGCTCCAGCCTTCCATTCAAGTTGTATTTCCTGCCATGAATCCTCTTCTCTAGACATCCACAACCATTCACTCTTCCTGAGCCTTTGCATTTGCTTTTGCCTCTACATGAAATGCTCCTTCCCTTCTCTGTCTGACATCATCTTTGTCATCCTTCTAGGCTCAGCTCAGATGTCCCTTTTACTGTCCAGACATTTCTCTCTTCTTAGTTGGGCTGCTTGCTATTTCATAGTGTGTGTGAGTGTGTGTGTGTGTGTGTGTGTGTGTGTGTGTGTTTTAATCTGTATTTTAGTATCTAGCATACTTTTTGACATTTAGTACATGACGAAATATTTCTGAATAAGTAAGAGTTTTATGATGGCTAAAAACTTACTCATTTTCTCTCTCTCGGTTTCTATACATACTCATACGCACAAACATGAAATAATTGATCCTATTTTATACCTATTAAAAAAGTAGTTTTGAGGAAGATTTTTAAAAGTTAGGATTTTTATGTGTCTTTTTCTCACTTATTGATTGACCTTAAGCAAAGCACCTAGATTTTGCCTTACTCTTTTTATTGTCAAATGTAGCTAACAGTATTTGTTTACCCCCCAGTTTTCAAATGCCTTAAAATTTATAAATATAAAATCTACTTGCATTGTTTAGTTGTACTATTTATATTCAAAAGTTAGAGTATCAGCAGCTGATGGGACCAGGGTAATGTCTTCTGTGTGTTTAAGGTATAATGACAGCATGTTAGGTTGTATTTTTATTGCTAAAAGTGGGATATCATTCACACATTAGTATAAATGGTGTGGGATATCATTCATACATTATAAATTCATAATCAGTGTCATAAATTGCAAAATATAAGCATTGCTGATAGTGACTAAGCCTATCATCTGTGTATATCATAGTTTGTAGATAACTTTACTTATTTTTTAATTTAGAAATGTATTTTTTGAATAGGCAATATATTCACATTGGATATATAAGGCAAAGTCTCTATCCTACCCTGTATCTGTTTTTCCACAGAGTCCAACCTGTTACTAGGTCTTATTATCCTTTTAAAGATATTTTATGCAACATATAACAGAAAATTTATATATGCATACTTATATTTTTTCCTTGTTTAAAGCACAAAGAGTAACCTACTACATAGTATTCTTTATTTTGCATTTTCAGTGCAAAAATATATCTTGGAGCTCATTCCATAAAATATATAAAGAGCTTTCTAATTTTTTTCTAGCCACATAATATTCCATTGTATGAATGAACCATAATTTACCAATTCCCTATTGTTTTCAATCTTTTACAATAGCAGTTCTTCAGTAAATAATCTTATACATGTGGGTGACCATTAATTTTCAAGGTTATTTGTAAATATGGCCAACATATGGAAGAAATCCTTGAGTTTTATAGTAAGCAAACATAGGAATTTTAACAATGGAAGGATGTCAGAAAATTAAAAAAAAAAATTATTTGAGAATGTTTTTGTTGTCTAAACTGTTAGCCACAGGGAAATGTAGGCAGAGTCGATGTTGAAGCTAACCTATTTAATTTTTGAATCAGTTTGATCTTAAAATGTGTTAAATAAGTGCTAAGTTTCCTAGTTGTTGCCAGTAGAGATAATAACTATTTATATGTCAGAAGACAGAATTTTCTTCATTTACTTTATTTCAAGAAGCAGAGCTTCCTGGTTCATCGCGATTACAAAGACTATACTTTGTACTGTTTATGTTTAAAAAAAAAACAAAATGAGAGTCAAATTTAAGAAACAAGCTAATTAAGAACAGCAGAGTCAAACAGCCTCCTCCTCCAAATGCTGCTCAGGGAATCTTCTGAGTCAGAAAACCATCTCCTTGGGATCTAAACACAGGAATGAGTGGCTCAGAAGCTTTGGGTCTTCAGTTTCCAGTGTTTAAGTTTCGATTTGTCTCTGGATTTCTCTTCTTAAAATAGAGGTTTATTGGAATCTAGAGGCACCTTGGGAACAGAGGCACACCATGATTGCTTATTTTTGATTTAGAAAAATAATTCTAAAACTTTATCTTCCATCTTGTCTCTCTTCTAGCCTACCATCCTTCAGGAACTGAGAAAGGGTAGTGGGGAAGAAAGAGCCAATAGTGAGAAGCAGCCTTCTATAGAATTATAGATACTGAGAGAATCTCTCTCAGCATTGCAGCAGATTTTGAAAGCTTCAAAGAGAGGCAGAAAGAAAAGTCGATGAGGCCATCTCTTCCAGCCTTATCACCTGCTCATTGGCCCTTTGAGTGTCTAGACTTTAAAATTCCCTTGGAACATGTATGAAAGCCCCCCTCCCACTTGGAACCCCACCCACAATTTGAGAAACATTGGTTTAGAGCCTGCTACATTGTATAGTCTAACCTTGAAAAAGAGTTGATGTTTGCAGTACTCTGGTTGTCTAAACTTTAGGAAGTGGCTGGAAAAGTGTCTGGCTCTGCTTGAGAGACTATTCTCTTCAAAGGCATAGTTTGATGTCCTAGAGTGTTCTTGGTTCAAAGCTGAGGCAACATGAAACAATTGTAAACTAGTTTTTATAGCTTTTGTAAACAAAGAAATGGATTTAAGAGCTCTAAAATGTTCTTTTAATCAGTAAGGGATTTGAAAAAAAATTGTTCCCTAGGGAGTGTGAAGGAAAGAAGGGACCACAAAAGGAACACAGTAAGGAAATCATTATCACCAGTTGAATGTGAATTTTGAAATTAACCAAAACTGAATATAAAGTGAATGATATATAATAGCGTATACTTTTCTAGACCTTTAAGGAATTGCTTGTTTTGAGTTTAGATTGCTTTCGGTTTTGTTTGTTGTTGTTTTTACATTGAATTTATCCTGAAAAGGTAAAGATTCCCAAAGCAAGGGTTTCCCATTTTTCTTTCCTTATATATATTTTTCCTTTTAACTGTGCTAGCTTCTAGAAAGCTCATACAGCCATTGTTATAGTTGCTTAGTAACAGGACTGTGAATAAAAACCTTACTCTCCTGTGGAACCAGGTATTCAGTTTTTGATATTGAGGTGTCATGACAGCCTGTAATTTCAGCTCAACTGCTTCCTCCCAAGCCCCTTTTTAAAAAATGTGCTTGGTAGGAAGGTTATGTTCTAGGTAAACTAGGCTAGCACTTTATTTGTGTGCATTTTGTGCTTCTAAACAGGGAAGGGACCTGCAGTTGATGTATTTTGGGCATGTAAAGTATATTAAAGTGTGGGAAATTAAAGTGTATTTTCTGAGATTCCTAAAGTCTACTTTTTAGTGAATCTTGCATAGGATATTAAAAATTCCTGTAGTGGGTCTTGAGTAAAGCTGTTGGATTCAGTGAGCCTTTGATCATGGATTGATGAAGGTTCAGTGGTTAAAATTATTCTAAGTACTATTAATATTTGAAGTTCAGATTTAGGACAATTTACTGAGAAAATTCTTGCCTCTCAGGATCTTCTCTTTTATTGATGACCCTGTTCCTTGGGAAACTTAAATACTTTGTTATCATATAGGAAATAGCTAGCAACAGAGGAGACACTGTATTCTTATCTTATTGTTATTGAAGCTTTTCTGTACTATTTAGATTCTTTATTTTATTTGGCAAGAGAAGAACCAAGGAAGGATCCCTTTAAGGGGTTTCCTCCAATGTTTAGGGAAGACAGCATGCTCTGATCTGCAGCTGGGGTGTCCGAGCATTACATCATGAATTTGAGATGATTTCTGGGTTTACATCTATATTGATATTATGGTTCATTTAACTCTTATTGGAGAGAGAATCATTGGACCATGTCTGTTTCCCCATCTTGTCTTTTATATATTCCTTTTAAGCCTGTTAGCTTGTTTCTAGATGTTCTCTTTCCTTCCCCCCACCCCCTAATCTTCTTTCCTTCCCTAAAATCTCAGAATCTCTCTCAACTTGCATCTTATAACCAGAAGACCAGCTACTTTTCTCATCTAAGACATTCGGCCGTATTTCTTTTTTAAGTTAGTTGCTCTGGTTGAAGGCTTTGTTTGTCACAAAATCTTCCATTTTAAGAGTCATGTGCTTATGCTAAGATGTTTTTAGGTGATTTAAGAACAGTGACTACTGAACACATGTTACTTTTATAATGGAAAAATGCTTCAGAAGAAATCAGGCTTTTTTCTGGTACTTAGAAGACAAATGAGTGTACAGAACTTTCTCAAGCAAAAGGTCAATAGCATTACATCTTAGATTTCTTAAAATAAACATTATTTTTGGTCATTCATTTAAGCATGAATTTAAAAACTAAAGCTGTGGTTTTTGAAAAAAAATTTCCTCTCTTTCTTCTTCTCTGTGTTTCTCTGTCTCTCTTTTCTTGTATTATAATGAATCCAGACAATCATTTGATCATTAATCTAGGATTTATCATTCTCTTATTTACTGGCGATTTACTGTGCTTGAGGCTGATCAATCATCCTTTTCTGAGATCTGACATCCTAGAGTTAAAAAGGGACTTGGCCACATTTGTACCATTTGTTCCCATAATACCCAGGGATGCTCCCCCCAGCCCCCATATTTTTAGTATATTTGTGTCATTCCCTTCAACCCAAATCCTTTTAATTCTATCCCTGGTCCACTATGGGTACTTCCTTGTACCTCATGTTTGGTATATTTTGAAGCAAAGACACAAGCATTATTTGCAGTCTTTTTAAAAGGAGACTGAGAAAATATGAGCAATGTTTGGTGCTGTAATCAAATTAATCCCAACCAAAAGGAACCTGATACATGTTATTCGTATGCACAATAGTAATCATGCCATATCTATAATACTTAGTGAGAAGCAATTTACATGGGTGGTTTTAATTAGCATAGTTTGTACAACTTGACCAAAAAATTTTCTTTTTAGTTTTATATTTTTTTGGGAATCTTCAGCATCATTATTGACCAACACTTCCTCTCATTACAGATTGAGTATACCTTATCTGAAATGCTTGGGACCAGAAGTATTTCAGATTTTGGAATATTTGCATGTATATAATGAGCTATCTTGGGGATGGCACCCAAGTCTAAACACGAAATTTACATTCCATACAAGGGCTGTCCGGAAAGTATCTAGCCATTGTTAATATAATAAATGTTTCTGTTTGGCTGGATACTTTCCGGATAGCCCTTGTATATACTTTATACACATAGCCTGAAGGTGATTTTATGCAATATTTTTAATAATAGTGTGCATGAAACAAAGTTTTATGTGTGTTTTGACTGTGACCTGTCACATAAGGGTAGGCGTGGAATTTTCTACTTGTGACATCATGTCAGCACTCAAAAAGTTTCAGATTTTGGAACATTTAGGATTTTGAATTTTTTTTGATTAGGTATACTCAATCTGTATGAGATCTGGGTCTTGGCTTTTATGCCCAGTGAAAATTGAGGTTCTTTTTTGCATTGTTTCTTGCTACTGCATTTGTCGCCCAGTTCTGAAGTTTCCTTTCCTCTCCCTTAAAGTGTTCTTGAATAAATTCAGCTTTTCCTGGCACCTGCCCGAGGAAGACTTGCTCCAGCTTATCTTTACTGAAGGGCTTATGGCAGTTTCCTGAGTGTGTTAGAACCCTTTGGGCTACCAGTTACAGAAATCCATTTGAACTAGTTTGAGCACAAAAGGATGATGTTCATTTCTTTGATAAAGGGGTATCTCACGGGACTCAGGAATAGGTATGCATGTGGGCCTCAGAAACGAATGAGATATGAGCTGTTTGCTCCTTTGCTGCAGACTGACTTTCTCTGCTTCCTAGTTCACAGGGCACCACCTGCTCCTGGGTTAATATCTTTTATGTATAAGAGACAGCCAGACTGAGATTGGAATTTTCTGTCCACGATTATAGATTTCTGATGGTAGGACCTGGAGCTTGGTCAGTTGGCTAGGCGAGGGGGTATATATTAATTTTCCAGGGCTGCTGTTAACAAATGACCATAAACTTGGTGGCTTTAAGACAACAGTCATTTTTTCTTTCGCAATTCTGGAAGCCAGAAGTCTACGACCAATGGTTGTTTCAGCAGAATGGTTCCTTCTTGAGGCTCTGGGGGAATCTGTTCTATGCCTTTCTACTAGCTTCTGGTGACTGCTGGCAGTTACTTGGCCTTCCTTGGCTTGTGGCCGTACAACTCCAATCTCTGTCTCTGTATTCTCAGGGGTGTCTTCTCTGTGTGTCTCTGTGTCTCAAATACAGTATCCCTATGCTTTCACTTATAAGGATACCAGTTATTGGATTTAACATCCACCTAGGATGATCATGTCCCAAGCTCCTTAACTTAATTATATCTGCAAAGACCCTGTTTCCAAATAAGGTCACATTCACAGGTATTGGGGGGTTGGGACTTAGATGTATCTTTTGAGGGGACACAATTTAACCCTCTACTGGCTATGTATGTGCTGAGAACCCTTGTACAATGACCACATGAGTGGAGAAGGAGTGGTAGTTCCCCAAACAGAAAGAAGACAGGCATGCTATTCCTCGGGAGTCTTCTGCACTAGGACTGAATTTGGAGGAGAGCCATGACCTTGGAAATAAGTCTCTCTCAGCCAGTTCAGCTCTAGCTTCGAAACATAATTGTGCTTAAGTATAAGTGACAGATTTTAGATCTATGTTGCTCTGACAGGGAAGGAGGGAGGAGAGATTGCGTCGGTGTCAAAGATAATATAATTGTTTTACTGTGATGATGGGATACTGCCATGTTCTACCCTTCCCCACCCCAGATATTTTTTTTTAACTATAAATTATCTTTCCAAACAGCAATAATAATAGAGACAATCACTGCCTTGGTTTCTAAGGGAAGAGGGGTTAGAGAAGGAAACTAGCTTTTCTTGTATATAAGCTATGTGTCCAGGCTTGTGCGTTAAAGCTTTATGTAAAATTCTTCACTTAATCCTCAGAACAACATTGAGGGGGTTGAGGGGAGGCTTTTTTATAGGTGGGATTGTGTTCTATTAGGAGGACATAAATCTGATTGTTTTCATTTTTGGTGATGATAACAGTTGTTGATACTCAATGACTAGATCCATTAGTTCATTAGGGGTTCCAAAATTGTGACATTCTAATTCTATCATTTTTTTTCCTTCACTTATTACCCAAAATACTGGTATAAAGAGAACCTTCCCCATATCTACTATTTGGTTATCTAATGGTACAATTTGTGTAGGAAAGGCAGGATTTGTGCATAATTTTTTTTTTTTTTTTTTAAAGAGACAGGGTCTTGCTCTGTCCCTCAGGTTGAAATACAGTGGGACAATCATAGTTCACTGTAACCTAAAACTCCTGGGCTCAAGAGATCCTCTTGCCTCAGCCTCCTGAGTAGCTGAGACTACAAGTGTGCCACTGAATTCAGCTAATTTTTAAAGAATTTTTTGTGGAGATGGGGGTCTCGCTCTGTTGCCCAGACTGATCTCAGACTCCTGGCCTCAAGCCATCCTCCTGTCTTGGCCTCCCAAAGTGCTGCGATTACAGGTGTGAGCCACTGTGCCTGACCAATAATTCTTTCTTTAATTTACTAAATTTCTAAATAATGATTTGTTATTTTTTTAGCAGTGACTCGTTACATTTTCTTTTAAAAAAATTATAATGAGCTCATGGATTTAAATAGACTTGATGTATTTTCATCCTCTTCTATATCTACTTTTTAAGGTTGTTTTTTGGACTCACTCTTTAGAAGCAGTTTGAGAAAGAGTGGGAAATTTAAGTAAAGTTTCAAAAATCCTTTTGCTATTCAATGATTTTCATACATAACAAATGAGTTAAGATGGAAAGGAGTGAAAGGAAATAGTATCTTCCTAAGGGGACTTCTTGCTCCTGCCCTTATATTAAGTCATAGGAACCATCTAATATTCCTAAGACTCTCTTAGGAGTTAATTTTCAGTGTCGTGGATTTAGCTGCATGGTGGGCAGCCTTCAACACAGCAGTTAAATTCTATATACCATCTGAATATTTCTCTCTTACTTTTCTTATTCTGTCAGGAATCTTAAGTCAGTTTTAATGTAGGTATGTGGATTAAGATGTGTTAAGTGGAAAAAGAAAAAAAAACTCCAACAAAAAACATCTGCTTCTCTTCCCTCAACAGGGTTGTTTTGTTGTTTGATAACATAAGGGCATTATATTAATTTTATCTTCTCAGTATTTATAATTTCCATATTTGCTAAATATGCAATCCCTGAAATGAAAGGCTTTTCATAATCACAGCCAGTCATAACATTCATATTAATTTATTTTGTTAAAAAAACTAAATAATGGATTTTGATAGTAAAGAGATCAGATACTCTAATTTCAATGTGCATGTGTAAAATCCTGTAATTATAGAACTAGAAATTACCTTCAGAAGTTACCTCTGGATGCAAGACAGTATCTCAGCTATATCTAGCTATCCATCTATCTATTAGTTAAACATATTTACTGAGTGTATTTATTATCTCCTATATTCCTGTGCCAGGTGCTGTGATATCATGGTAAGTAAAGCAGACATAATCATTACACTCATGATGCTTTTGGTCTAGAGGGAGAGACTGCCACATTCACACGGTTCTGCAGTTGCATATTAAGCTACAGTCAGATAAAGTATACTGTGTTAGATGTGCCTTTAATATGAGGATTTGACTTAGTCATGGTGGTTAAAGAAGGCTTTCCTGAGGAAGTAACACCTACAATGAGACTAAGGAGTGAATGGAAGTTATCTAGGCAAACAGGAGAGGGTAGAACTTTCGGGAAATAGCATATGCTAAGTCCCCATTGTGGGAGGGAAGATAGCTATTAGGAAAGGCTGAAAGAATGCTAAGAACAAGGAGAGAGTGGTTTGAGATGAGGCTGGGAAGGTAGGTATGGGTCAGATAATATAGCCCATGATGGGTAATCTTGAGGATTTGGGTCTTTATCCTGGGTACAGAGGGAATCTGTGGAATATTTTTATCTAGTGGATATCAGTTCTTCCAAAAAGACCATTCTGGTTGCAATATGAAGACAAAATTCAAAGTATAGGGTTTAGGGTAGGCATAGAGTGTGTTTTAGTCTATTTTGTTGTAAAGGAATACCTGAGGCTGGATAATTTATAATACAAAGGAAAGAGGTTTATTTGGCTCACAGTTCTGCAAGCTATACAGGAAGCATAGCGCCAGCATCTGCTTCTGGTGAGGGCCTCAGATTGCTTCCACTTACGGGGGAAGGTGAAGGGGAGCCAGCGTGTAGAGGTCACATGGTGACAGAAGAAGCAAGAGAGAGGGGAGGTGTCAGGCTCTTTTTAACAACCGCGTCTCCTGGGAACTAAGAGAATGAGAAATCACTCGCACCGCCCCCCCAGCTGCCCCCAGGAAGGGCATTAATCCTGAGGGATCTGCCTCCATGACTCAGATACCTTCCATTAAGTCCTATCTCCAACCTTGGGGATCAAATGCTTTGGGGGGACAAACATACAAACTACAGCAGAGTGGATGCCAGCAGATTAGTTTAGGTGGCTACTGCTATAGTTCAAATGAGAGATAGTGGTTGCTTGCCGTAGAGGTGGAAGAAGTAGATTGATCTGTGAGATATTTAGGGGGTGAAGCATTCAACGGGGTATTGAATATGAAGATGACTGAAAGGCATAAGTCAAAAGTGACTCCGTGATTTCTGGCTTGCTCTACTGTTAGATAGGGAACATTAGAGAAGACCAGGTGTGTGGGGGGAACATGAGTTCAATTTTGGACATGTTGAATATCAGGCACGATTCATATGCTAAAGTGGGAATATCTGGTAGGCACCTGGCTATGCCTTTTTTTTTTGGTTAATGATATCCCCTGAACACATTATACTATGAATAAGTTAGGCATAATATCTAATCAGCTCTTTTTTGCCATGATTAAAGTCTTTACTTTGATTTGTTAATTAACTCTTCTGGGTACCTATGTACCTCAGACTCATACAGCCTGCTTGTCTAAAGGCTAATTCCAGTTCCTCAGAAATAACTACTTTCTCAAATTAAACATTTTTTTTTGTGTCTGTGCTAAACTGTTACTGAAGACAGGTCCTAAATAGAAGACACTGTGGTTATTTCATTGTTTATTTAAATTTCTGCTCATACTATCTATCCAGAAGATCAGGGTTAATCTTCTATTTGTGTTCAGAAAGTCTTTCCTCATCTTGAGATTATAAATCTTTTTTCCTTTTTTAACTAATAAAATACAAAACTTGTGCATACTTTTTTGAAAACTCAATGGCAGTTGTAGGTAGTGAAAGTAGTAAGTGGTGAAACTTCTTTTTGCCATTTTCTTTTTTTTAAATTCACTTTTTTTATTGGGTGCTGGTGAAAAGTAGGAAAAGGACTGGAAAGGCTTAGGGGTCAGAGGTTTTTCCAAGTCTTGATCTTGGATTCCTCTAGGATATAGAGAAAGCTAGGATAATCTGAAATCAGATCCAGGCACATGGAATTAGGGACCAGCTAACTCCAGTGAAATTGAAATCCCATTTCTAGACCTCTAAAAAAGCATTTGTATGCACATGCATACCAACTGTTTTAAAATTGGATATTCTATTCATATGTATTTTGTTCTAAAACTTGCTTTCTTCCACTTAATGTGTGATGGATTCCTTTCCATGTCATATATATAAATCTGTTTCCATCCTTGTTAACAGCTGCAGAATATTCTATAGTGCAGAGGTATCATATTTTAGCCATTTCCCTATTGACAAATATGTCTTTTTTATTCTATTTTTAAGATAATGAATATAGTGTAATATCTTCTTTTGAGTATAGGTAAGAATATTTCTGTAGGATGCATTCTTGGAAGCAGAATTTATGGGAAAAAGGGTATGTTCATTTAAAATTGTTAGAGATGCTGCCAAGTTGCTTTCCATAAAGGCTGAGCCGATCAATGTATGCTCAACATGAAAGTGCTTATTTCCCCATTTACTTACTAACACTGCATATTATGAATCTTATTCTTCTGGGATTTGCATATCTATATTCTCTGCTCATTTTCCTATTCTATGATATGCTTTATCTTGTGCTTTTCTTATTTTATGGATATTAACCCTTTGTCTATCAGATATGTTGTAAACATTTCATCTCAGATTATCTCTTATCTTAGCTTTATGTTTTCTCCCTGCAGAAAACCCTCCCTACCAAATTTGCTGAAACTATCTGGAATTTTAGTTACAGATTTTTGTTTTTGTTCATTTTCTCATTTTCTCTCCACAGTTATAATAACAATTGCTTTAATCTTTATGGCCACATTTGAAATACTATTATAAGTTCTTTTGATATTCATGCTGACCAAAGTTCTTTGTAGTCTACATATTTTTTATTTCTTCAATTCTTTCTTATGTTTTATCTTTTTTAAAAATATAACAGCTTATTGAAATATAATTTGCATATTACAAAATCATTCTTTTTTAAAAGTGGTTTTTAGGCTGTGCAATCAGTACACATTCCTTTTTTTTTTTTTTTTTGAGACAGAGTCTCACTCTGTTACCTTTGCTAGAGTGCCATGGCATCAGCCTAGCTCACAGCAACCTCAAACTCCTGGGCTCAAGCAATCCTTCTGCCACAGCCTCCTGAGTAGCTGGGACTACAGGCATGCGCCACCATGCCCGGCTAATTTTTTCTATGTATTTTTAGTTGTCCAGCTAATTTCTTTCTATTTTTAGTAGAGATGGGATCTTGCTCTTGCTCAGGCTGGTCTCAAACGCCTGAACTTAAGCAATCCTCCTGCCTCAGCCTCCCAGAGTTCTAGGATTACAGGTGTGAGCCACTGCGCCTGGCCCACATTCTCTTTTAACTGGAGAAGTTCTTGAAGAAAATTTTTCAGAGTATTATGTCTGAAAATATTTCTTTTGTCTTCATATATTACTCTAAGTTTTTTTGGGGGGTGGTTAGACTTATTTAGTTTTATAAACCTTTCCCTTATAATTCCATATGCATTGCTTCATTCAGTTTTGTAGATGAGAATTCTGATGCCACATGAGAAATGATGTCAGCCTAATGGTCTTTATTTTATATATTTTGTTTTATAAAATCGAGGAGATCATAGAATTTTCTTTTTCTATTTGGATTTGATAAATGTCAGCAATTAATTTTTCCAGAAATCTTGCCTAGAACTTGGTAGCTCTTTCAATGTGAAGACTTCAGTTCCATGAAATTTCCTTCTATCATTTCTTTGACTTTTGCTTGTCCAATGGTTGTATTTTCTACTAATTCACTATTTTGATTTTCAGCATGATTCAAATTATTATAGCTTCTTTTTGAAATCATATAGAATTCAACAAAATTTTTAATTTTGGAGGAGTAGATCTCAGGTGCAGAGTAACAAAGGCTTGAAAACAAGAAAAGCAGGTTTTGTGATGAGAGATGGAAAGTACTAGGGATTTTTAGGAGTTAGAATGGGTTTGTATTTGGTTTTAGGCAGATTCCAGGCTTCGACATTCATTAACTCTGACACCTGTGCTTACACAGCCTCGTCTGTAAAGAGGGAAGAACGTTATAATCTTTATGTTATAGTTATAAGTATAATGTTAGATTATCACAACTTTTTGAAAAAATAACCAGGTACTTTACTGACATACTATTATTTATTCTTCAAAACAACACAAGAGGTGGGTTTATTATCATGATTTTCAATTATACAGATGAGGATATTGAGATTTCCAGGCATTAAGTGGGTTGCCCAAGATTCCCTAGGTAATTAGAATTAAAGTAGAGGTTTAAATAAAAATCAGAAATCATCTCTTTCTACCCACTTGAAATATATAAATGATAATTCAATTAATTTTAAGACAAATGTGTTACTATTTGAATGGGTCTATATATAATTTGATTGATGCTATAATCTTTCAGAAATTATAATTTATTCATGCTACCCTTGCTTAAAATATAGAATGGACTCAATTATCCACACAATAAAATCTGTATCCACAAATAAGAACAAGTGAGACCTAACTTAAAGTTTAAAAAACTGGAGTTTATTTGTCAGTGTCAGTGGTTCTGTGAACCCCTTGGAATTAAATGCAAATGTAATGTTTATGCTTTTCTCTTAGGTTCTACTGTTTTCATAAAAGGGTAGGGGACCCAAATTGGTTAAAAACTATAGATCTGTTATCTGTTCTATCTAGAACTCCAGTCATGTGACAATTAAATCATTGCATGAGGAAAACCAACATAGTTGCACATGCAGAAAAGGATTATTTAATGAATCCATGTTTCTAGGAAGAAGTTCAGTCAGAAATTCAGTCAACACTGATTTAAGATAGGTACTAGTTCAACTAATCGTTAGGCTCAGGAGTGGGACTTATGAGGTTACTAGGAGAGGACTGGATTTTCTTCAGCTGTATATAAATAGAGTCATTTTAGCTTAAATCAGGCTTTAGAGCTGATTTTTAGTTGCATAAACATTGAAAGCTAAAAGACAAAGCTTCTGAACGTGTAGTGACTTTTACTAGGGCAAACTAAAGTAGACCCTCATCATAGTTCTTACTCAGATACTAGAATCTTGAAACTGCTCGCTCAATCAGTGATGATACCATCTGAGATTTCTTGGTGTCATATGACATCTGGGCACAGGCCTGGATCAGAGCAGCAGGGATATCTAATTAAGTTGAAGTCTTGTCCTAACCTAAAAATAAAGTTAACAGGGATATCTAACCTATTGTGCTCTGAATTTTAAATGACATACTACCTGTTAAGCACTTAGGACAGTGGTTAGCTTACAGTAGATGCTTAATAAGTATTAACAACCATGGTTAAAAAATGATTACTTTTTTCATTTAACAAATAGTCTTTTTTTTAATTTCTAAGATTTCTTTCTATTTTCCAGGGAGATCTTTATTTTAAGAGGGTAGGCTATTTTTCTTTTTGATATATTATCCTTTTATCTCTTGCAGAAAATGAGGAAAAAATTTAAAAGTGCTCTTCCCTCTTCTGTTATTCTATTTTAATGGGGGTTATTTGCTCTGATTGGTTCTCTGGCCCACCTTTTTGAGTGGTGGATCCATTTTATGTATGTGGTTATTTTTCATGGTCTGCTAATATTTATAAATGAAAGACTCGATCAGTTAATATGGGTAACTGATGTGGTCACTGCTTGAAATTGTGTGGGTTAATGTTTTTTTTTTTCTGATTGATTTTCCCCCAAGAATGTATAGGCAGGTGATTGACAGGTTGGTGGTTTGGTTCTTTGGCTCCATTTCTCCTCCTTTAAATGTGTCAGATAGGTCTTGGCTGTACTGGAGAATGAGTTGGGTGCCTGTGGGTGGCTATTGTTAAAAAATACTTTTATTTTTTATTTTTTAATTTTTATTTATTTATTTTTTTGAGACAGAGTCTCGCTCTGTTGCCCGGGCTAGCGTGCTGTGACATTAGCTCAGCTCACAGCAACCTCAAACTCCTGCGCTCAAGTGATCCTTCTGCCTCAGGCTCCTGAGTAACTGGGACTACAGTCACGTGCCACCATGCCCGGCTAATTTTTTCTATATGTATTTTTAGCTGTCCAAATCATTTCTTTCTATTTTTAGTAGAGATGGGGGGGGTCTCACTCTTGCTCAGGCTGGTCTCGAACTCCTGACCTCGAGCGATCATCCCGCCTTGGCCTCCCAGAGTGCTAGGATTACAGGCGTGAGCCACCACGCCCGTGAGCCACCACGCCAGGCCGGTGGCTATTGTTTGATGTGGGTGGCAAGTGTTCAGTTATTTCAAAATGGTAGGATTAAGCACCTGGTTAGAATATTCAATTTATATCTATAACATTTAACTTGTTAATCATATTTCTTTACAGGAATACGCATGGCTTGATAAAAGCCATTATGAAATTATTACAAATGCAAGCTCTTAAGGAAGGAAAAGGTGGGGAGAAGAATATTCAAGATATATACACTATTAGGTAAGTCTTTTCTCTCTCTTTTTTTAAGTGAATTGTTAATTAAGTTATGAACTGAGACATTATAATTCATTAAAAATTAGTTATTTAATTCAGCAAGATATGCATACAGTGTTTGTGGGTCTTGATCTCTCAGGAAATTAGTGCTTCAAAGACTCAGAGCATTGAACATACCACTTACATTTAAGTGGAAGATAGGACACAGGTCTGGTCTTACTCCCTCCCCCCACCATTTCTCTTTTCCTCCTTTTAATCCTTCTTATCCCTTTGTTCTAGTTAAAATTGCAGGGACATACCTCAAATCAAACTGGCTTAAGAATTTTTTTTTTTAATTTAGAATTATAGAAGAGTTGTAAAGATAGGACAGAAAATTCCTGTAGGCTCTTCACTAAAGTGTTAACATCTTACATCACCATGATACATTCATTGATCAGGGCACATTCAGTCATTTTGTCTCCTTGGTGTCCTCTGATCTGTGCAGTGTCTTCGTCTTTCTCTTTTATGACCATGACACTTTTGAAGAAGACTGGGTCAGGCACATACTTTTATTTGGATAAACACACAAATCTCCCATTCAGCTTTAATGATGTATGAAATTTAAAAAGTCAAAATTCCATAAGCACCAAAAAAAAAAAAAAAAAAGACTCAGAGCATTGAGATAAAGTTGACAACATGCTGAGTATCACCAATGTGGGTTTCAGGGTTGCTTCTTTGGAATTGAAATCTTTTACTCAAAATTCAGGTAATTCTTTTTGCTGTAGAATATGTAGCCATCTTCCCAGTATTCAGAAAATTGAAGAGTTTATTGAGCAAAATTACCTAAAGCAGGAGAGGTTTAGGTTAGGCAGGAGGGGATGCTTCCTTAATATAAAATTCAGTGGGACACTGTCCTTTCCAAGTGTTATCACCTGCCAAGGTCAGTAGTTAAGGGTGTTGATTTGCCTTTTCTTTGTCATCTGTATAATGTAATAAGGTGGAATTATTTTAGAAATAAAATATACACAGCAGCAATAATGGTGATAGTTTGACCTCTTCTTTCCCCATTTGTATACCCTTGATTTCCTTCTCTTGCCTGATTGCTCTGGCTAGGGCTTCCAGCACTATGTTGAATGGAAATGGTGGCAGTGGGCATCCTTGTCTGGTTCCAGTTCTAAGACGGAATGCTCTCAGTTTTTCCCCATTCAGTATGATGTTGGCTGTGGGTTTGTCATATATGGCTTTTATAATTTTGAGGTATGTTCCATCTATGCCTTTTTTGTTAAGAGTTCTTATAAAAGGGTGCTGAATTTTGTTGAATGCTTTTTCTGCATCTATTGAAATGATCATATGGTCTTTGTTTTTGCTTCTCTTTATGTAGTGAATCACATTTATAGATTTGCATATGTTGCATTTCTGGTTGAAGCCCACCTGGTTGTGGTGGATTATTTTTTGATGTACAGCTCAATTTGGTTTGCTAGGATTTTATTGAGAATTTTTGCATCTATATTCATAAGGGATATTGGTCTACAGTTTTCTTTTTTGGTGTCTTTTCCTGGCTTTGGTATCAAGGTGATACTGGCTTTGTAGAATGAATCGGGGAGGACTCCTTCCTTCTCAATGTTATGAAATAATTTCTGCAATATAGGTACCAGTTCTTCTTTGTAGGTCTGGTAAAATTTGGCTGAAACCATCTGGTCTAGGACTTCTTTTTTGTTGGAAGATTTTTTATTGCAGCTTCAATTTTATTACTTGATATTGGTCTGTTTAGGAGTTCTATTTCTTCCTGATTGAGCCTAGGGAGGTTGTGTGTTTCCAGGAATTTGTCCATTTCCTCAACGTTTTCAAGTTTATGTGCATAGAGATTTTTATAGTATTCAGAGATGACTTTTTTTTTTTCATGGTATCAGTTGTAATATCTCCTTTTTCATTTCTGATTGAGCTTATAAGTGTCCTTTCTTTTCTGTTTCTGGTTAATTTAATGAGAGGCCTATTGATTTTATCTTTTCAAAGAACCAACTTTTTGTTTTATTAATCTTCTGTATAATTCTTTTGGGATTAATTTTATGTAGTTCTGCTCTGACCTTAGTTATTATTTCTTTTCTTCTGCTGGGTTTGGGATTGGTTTGCTCTTCCTTTTCCAATTCCTTGAGATGATTGAGATTGTTAATTTCTGATCTTTCTGTCTTTTGGGCATAGGCATTTAAGTCTATGAATTTTCCTCTAGGACTGCTTTTGCAGAATCCCACAGATTTTGGTAATTTATATTCCCTTTGTCATTCAGTTTGAAGAATCTTTTGATTTCCATCTTAATTTCCTCCTTGACCCAATAATCATTCAGCAGTTGGTTGTTTAATTTCCGTGACTTTGTGTAGAGTTGAGTGTTTCTGTTGGAATTGATTTCTAATTTTATTTCACTGTAGTCTGAGAAGATACATGGCATAATTTCTATTTTTTAAAATTTGTTGAGACATGTTTTGTGGCCTAGGATGTGATCAATCTTAGAGAATGTTCTGTGAGCTGATGAGAAGAACTTATATTCTGTAGTTTTGTGGTAGAATGTTCTATAAATGTCTGTTATGCCCATTTGTTCTAGAGTCCTATTTAAGTCCATTGTTTCTTTGTTTATTTTCTATTTGGGGGATCTGTCCCTTTCTGTTGGTGGGGTGTTGAATTCCTCGGCTATTATAATGCTCCTGTTTATCATTTTGTTTAGATCAAGTATGATTTGCTTTATGAATCTGGGCTCACCTGTGTTAGGTGCATAGCTATTTAAAATTGTTATGTCTTCTTGTTGAACTGTTCCCTTCACCATTATATAATGACTTTGTCTTTCTTTCCTTTTGTTGATTTAAAGTCCATGTTATCTGGTATGACAATGGCTAGCTACATCAGCTTTCTCTTGGTTTCTATTTTCATGGAATATTGTTTTCCAACCCTTCACCTTGAATCTGAATGAGTCCTTGTGGATGAGATGCACTTCCTGGAGACAGTGGATACTTGGCTTGTATTTTTTTTCATCCATTCAGCCAGCTTATGTCTCTTCAGTGAGGAGTTCAAGCCATTCACATTTATTGAAAGAATTGATAAATGGGATGGATTTTTGTTCATCCTGTCACATAGAACTTTATTGCTTTCTTTTAAGTCTTGAGCCATTGTGGTATCTGGGCTCTAAACTTTAGCTTTTGGATGGTTTTACACTGGTGCTGACCAGTCTGTAATCCAGATCTGAGTGCTTCTTGCAGGGCAGGTCTGGTCTTGCCAAATTCCCTCAGTGTTTGCTAGTCTGAGACAATCTTTATTTTTCCCTCATAAAAGGAACTTAGTTTTGCAGGATACAAAATTCTAGGATGGCCATTATTCTGTTTGAGAAGACTAAGAAAGGGGCCCCAGTTCCTTCTGGCTTGTAAGGTCTCAGTTGAGAAATCTGCAGTTAGTCTGATGGGGTTTCCTTTGTAAGTTACCTGATGCTTTTGCCTTATAGTTCATAGGAGTTCTTCTTTTGTGTTAACTTTGGCCAGTCTGATGACTATATGTTGTGGTGATTGCCTCTTGGCGATGAATCTCCCAAGAGTCCATTGTGCTTCTAGTACCTGGATGTCCAGATCTCTAGCAAGACCTGGGAAATTTTCCCCAAGGAGTCCCTCAAATAGGTTTTCCAGCCCTTATGTATTTTCTTCTTCACCCTCAGGTATGCCTATAATTCTTATGTTAGGCCTCTTTACATAATCCCATATTTCTTGTAGGCTTTGTTCATTCCTCTTATTTTTCTGTTCTTTCTCTTTGACTGACTTAATTCAAAGGTGTTGTCTTCTAGCTAGCAATAATGGTAGAGTGCACTGGATTTTATGGGGGAGTTGTGGACAAGGGAGGGAATCATACTCCCTTGTCAAGGTGACCTTACCTATTCCCTTGAATATCTCGGGAAACCATTTCTTAAGAGAGGGGCTCTCAGTTAGCAGAGGACTCAGAAGATGCATGAAACCAGTGTATATTTTCCTAGGAATTCTGTTTAGTGATGCATCCAGAATGTGCCTGCTTCAAAAGAATGAGATCATGGGACCATAAATGCCATTGGTTCTTGTGGGGAAGATGGCTTACATGGGCTATGGCAATCCAACAGGGAAAGTCAGGTACTTGTGAGCCATCATTGGCTTGAGCTTACAGCACCTGTAGTTTTGAGCATTTGATAAAACAGCTGTCAGAAGTGTGTGTCTCTCCAAAATACAGAGTGGTGTCTATTGCTTGTCTTTAATTCTAGTGCTTTAATAAGTAAACAGTATCTTATATATAACCGTGATCTTTCCTGTAATTTTAGTGCTGTTTGTGATCTTTTATTTTTATGAATATATTGTTGAGAGCTTATTAAGCCATTTTTAAATAAGGTCAGATTTGCATTTTATATATTTTTTTCTTAATGTTTTGTGAATGTCTTCAAACATAAAGAAAAGTTAGTAGAATGTGGTACAATGAATTAACTGATTTATTTTTAAATAGGGGAAGCAAAAGGAGAATTATTTATTTGAAAATACTATGAAAACTTGGGTTATGCAGGGTCAAGTTTTCCAAATTGATAAATATGCTTTGCTTTTCTTAGTATAGTGGTCCCCTTTGTTATGCAAAGTTTTATTTTCAGGTTACTTTCTCATTCATTGCCTTGACCAGAACTGAACCTGAAAAGTAGGTGAGCAGATCTTAGTATTTCTGGACAAATATCTCTTTGCTCATTTTTCAAAAGAAGCTCAAACTCTTGGGCCAAAGTTCTAGAATAGAAAATAATTCCATTTCATTGTTGTTCAGTGGAGATTATTTATTTATTTATTTTATAGGTAGGGTCTCACCCTGTTGCCCAGCCTAGAGTGCAGTGGTGTGATCACAACTCACTGCAGCCTCAAACTCCGGGGCTTAAGCAATCCTCCCTCTTCAGCTACCCGAGTAGCTGGGACTATAGGTGCAAGCCACCACACCTGGCTAATTCTTTGAATATTTTTGTAGAGATGGGATTGGGGGGGTCTCACTGTGTTACCCAGGCTGGTCTTGAACTCCTGGCCTCAAGTAATCCTCTTACCTTGGCCTCCCAAAGTGCTGAGACTATGGGGTGTGAGCCACCATGGCCAGCCTATTTATTTATTTTTAAATAGGGATACTATTGAAGTTTTTAATTTAATATTTATATAACAGTTTTATTGAGGTATATAAACTATGTGATTGACCCATTTAAAGTATATGATTCAATAGCTTTTATTATATTCACAGAGTTATGTAACCATCACCATAATCAATTTTAGAACATCATTATCATCCCCAAAAGAAATTCCTTACCCATTAGCAGTCACTGCATATTTTCCTCCCACCCAGTGGGGTATTTTTAACTCAATGGTTCTCACACTGGCTGCTCATTAGAGCAGGGGGTGGCTAGGTTTAAAAACAAGCAAACATGGGAACAAATACTCCAGACCAATTGAATCAAAATCTCTGCTGTGAGGCCTAATGGTTTTAAAAGGGTCCCAGGTGATCTGATTCACAGTAAGTACATGATGGGATGTCAGCTGCTCTCTAATGTGCATACTCATCACCTGGCGACCTTGTTGAACTGGAGATTCTCTTTCCTTAGTTCTAGGGTGGGCTGGAGAGTCTGGTCTGACAAGCTCCCAGGTGATGCTCATGCTGCTGTTTTCCCAGCATGCTGTGTAGCAGAGCTACTACTGCAGCATCAGCAGTACCAGTGAGCTTGCTAGGAATGCAGAATCTTGGAATCCATCTCAGACTGTTGGAATCAGAGCCTGTGTTTGAGAAAGATTTTCCAGGTAATTTATAGGCATTTTAAGTTTAAGAAGTACCAGTTTAGATGATGGTAAAAAGTAGTTTTTATCATGCAGAAGAATTAGGGTTACTCTCATTTTCACGCTGATTGTCTTCACTATGTATGATTGCTAGACCTTCAGTTGTCTGTAATGTTTAACCTGTTTTCCTTTTTTTTTCTTGGAGTCTAGCTCTGTCACCCTAGGTAGAGTGCAGTGGCATCATGTCAGCTCACTGCAACCTCAAACTCCTGGGCTCAAGTGATCCTTCTGCCTCAGCACCCAAGTAGCTGGGGACTATAGGCATGTGCCACAACACCTGGCTAATTTTTCTATTTTTAGTAGAGATGGGGTCTCGCTCTTGCTCAGGCTGCTTCAAACTCCTGAGCTCAAACTATCCGCCCACCTCGGCCTCCCAGAGTGCTAGGATTACAGGTGTGAGCCACCATGCCTGGTCTGTTTTCTTGTTGATAATTCATTTTCTCCTGTAGTTGGTTCTTCTAACTGCAGTCTTGTTTTCAAAATGCAGTAGGTGCAAGATGTGGATAGGGAGCCTAGCTTGAGGAGCTGAAAAGAATTGGATATGTAAGGTCTGTCTTTAGATAGGTGGGACATTAAGAGGTCCGGAATCAATCACTTGAGTTGGCATAATCCGATAATGTTTATGGAGAGCCCTTATGTGAATGGCTGTTTGGCACTATAAATCAGTAAAGTGTAATAGAGTGTATAAGAGCCTTAAGTTCCTCCAAGGGGGATTGCGGATGGCAGAAACAGAGGAGAAGTGAGCCTGAAGAGCATATGCCCCTCAAGAGAGCTATGATTACCTGAGTCAAGCATAAAATTGTCATGCTGTTTTAGAGCCTTCTTTGCTATATGTTGGTTAGCAATATCATCCAGCCTTGGAGAGGCAACCGATGAGCTTTAAAAGGATATGAGCAGCTTAGAACTCCACTGAGAGACGTTCTCTGGTTATGATGCTGTAGGATTAATTTAATATAGAAGGACTATGACAAACAAATGTGAGCTTTCTGGGTATGAAGCTAATCTGGATTTTTATGGTATTAACGACTCTGCTAGTATAGTTGAGGTTTAAGTATTTCTCACTTATTTTTGTTCTCATAGCTGCTTAATTTGAGTACAATAATACAGAATACTTGGTCATTTTAAGTGAGTCTGTGCTGAATTGCACAAATTGTGCCAGTATGGGAATGGAGAGAGGAGGTGGGATGTGAGAACCAGGAATGTTAGCCAATGGCTTCCCTCTGCTGCTGTGAAATTTCCTGGAGGAGCTCTAGAGAGGGTTTTCTTTTTGTTGTACCTAAAGCTTAGTGGTTTTCAAACTTCTCTTGCATAAGAACCACCTGGGGAGCTTGTTAAAAGTACAGCTTCTCAATCCCTCTTGCCAGAAATTCTCATTCATTCGGTAGGTATAGTGTGAGACTCAGGAATCAGCCTGTTTATCCAGTTGCTCAGTGATATGGATATAGGTCATTTGTGGATCACGCTTGGGAAATATTGCTTCAGCCTCTGAGAGCTTGATGGCACCACGTGTGAGCTGCAAGGACCCCCCTTGGGATAGACTAGAGGGGATCTTGGGTGGCTTAATCATGCCTCCTTCCCTCTGTTCCCTGTTTGGGAGGCAAGAGAGCTGTATGTTTCTAAGCGTCAAAGCACCAAGTTTATATTACCATGTCAGTCATGGGCATTAGAGAGGACAAGAGCAGAACCAAAGAGCAATTTCAAAGGAAAAGCAGTCCAAAGAGAGCAAGCCAACTGTGGATGCAGGAGAGAGAATGTAAGAGATCATCTATTTGTTCGGTGAAATAATTCCACGTTAGTGTTTCTCATGGTCAGTGAGTGGTAGTGGGAGCAGGAGGGGAAGAGAATCCTGAACATCTTCTTAGAAACTGACACTGGTTTTTAGAGTTTACTGTGCATTAAGGAGCTCATCCTTAGTTTTTGATATGTATGTCTGGAACATGACCTGGAAATCTGCAATTTAACAAGGGATTTGAACAAGGTGTTCTACTGACCTTGAGAAACATTGAATTAGAGTGTATATAGCTAATAAAGTTCATTTTGTTTAACTGGACTCCCCTTCCTAGGCAGTTGTGGTTTTTTTTTTTTTTGGTTTTGTGGCTTATACAAGATTAGATGAGGATATTTAAATGAGGCTGCAACTCCCAGTATCTTTGTGGATGAGGGGAGCTGGAAGAACAGTGCAGTACATTTGGCTGCTGTGATTAACTGAAGAGCATATGCCAAGTATAAAACTCTAGGCCCACGAGTCTCAGCTCTGGCTGCGTATTACAGGCCTCTGAGGAGCTTTAAAATCTAAAGATGCTTGGGCTCTACCCAGAATGACTGGAGGGTCAGCCTCAGGCGTTGGTATTTTTTCAAAGCTTCCTATGTGATTTCCAGTGTGCAGGTAGGGTGGAGAACTGCTGCTCAATTGCTCCAGTGAGGCAGTGGGGCTTCATTGTTGCCAGACCTTCAGATCTTTCTATATAAATAAGATTTTTGTGTGAAATCTACTGACTAAATGCTGGCAACCAATTCCAATTTTTTAAAAATGTAGGATAGGCAGACAAAACACATCTGCTCACAGGAAACAATCCATGAACAATAAGTTTGTGACCTCTTGTTTAGGTACTGAACTGTTTTCACGAATTTTAGAAGCCCTTTTCTAGCTGTGAACTATTTTTGTACTAATTAACATTTTTTAAACACACTACTAAGATATTTTTTAGTTCAAACTTTCTTTTTTTTCTCTCCGTTTTATTTGCTCTGAATTTTCTTTTTGGTTAGCTGTAACACACTTATATTTATCTAAGTTATTTAAACATTTTCTAATATTGATCATGCAGGAAGTGGGACAGAGAATCAATATTTGGCTAGTATTTTGATTGCAAGGAAAAATAACTAAATTTTCATGATTTATAAATTATTAGAGGCTCATTTGCTTTGTAACATGCCATTTTTCCCCCTGAAATTTTTATCATGTGCTTTTGCTTTTAATTTTTCCTCTGCATATTCATATTATGGCAGTCTTTTTAAGATCTCTCTTCCCTCAGCTAAAGTGAGGAAATAGCTGTGAATTCACGAGCAGTAACTGCTTGTTCCAGAATTCGTATATCATTCTGATGTGCCAGACAGTGGCTGACATGCACATATCAAATGTTAAGGAATCTTATTTGTGAAAAGGTTTGGTCTGATCAACATCAAGCTGTACTTTCTGAAATAAGGGAATATTATTTTGGCAGGTGGTGTGCTCTGAAGTAGGTGATTAGGCCGATAGTAATGGATGGCTGTACTCTGAATAGATTAAAGTTATGTGCTCTATGTGTGGATTTGTTCATCTATTTGTATAGCGATATGTGTAGTGTATTTGGATGGAGCGTTAATTTTAAGAACTTAAAGATGTGCGTCCTAAAGGCTAAGATACTTTGTAATTTATATTGATTCTTTTGCTTATCACTGAGGGCAAAAGCATTCATCGCTTAGGGTCATCAAATAAAGAAAAACAGGAGAAAGTCCAAGATAAATACTGATGTTAAGTGCACAAAGACCAGTTCGTGGTGTGGATATCAAATATAGCCCTATTTTTAATTTCGATGACTGGCTTTTTCTAAGCATTAACCTGTTTTTGAAGTTTCTTTTTATTCACTTTGAAGGGTGACATGGAGCCAGCCACATGAAGAGCGCAGGAAGAGTGTTTTAGGTGTAGGAAAAGCAAGTGCTTAGATGCTGCCGTGTGAAAGAGCTTGGCACACTGGAGGCACTAACAGGAGGCAGAGTGGCTGGAACTTAGTGCTCAAGGGCTAGAGGCCAGGATGGAGGATCAGGAGAGGTGCTCATGGGCTAGAATATGCAAGGCTTTGGCAAAGACTTTGGGTTTTATTAAAGAGTAGTGGGAAGTCATTGAAGGCTTTTCTTAACTTATTATTTTGAAGTAATCTTCAATTTCCAGAAAAGTTACAAGGATACTACAAAAGTCTCCTATATGCTATCATTTACTCAGATTTATCAGTGTTATTACACTTTGCCATATTTTCTTTATCATTCTCTCTATATAAGTAAAAAAAAAAGATTTGAGAGTAGATTACATACATTCAATAGTGTTATCTAAGAACAAAGATATTCTCTTATATAAGCAGAGTACAGTTATCAAATTGAGAAAATTTAACGTTGATACAATACTTTTTTCTAACGGACAGTCCATATCCCATTTTCTTCCATTGTCTCAATAATGTTCTTTTATCCCTTTTGCTTATATTTAACGTATAGGATTTAGTTTAGGATCACATATTGCCTTTAGTTGTCATATCCTTTTAGCCTTTTAAAATCTGGAACTGTTTCTCATCCTTTCTTTGTTTTTCATGGCATCGGTATTTTTGAATACTGTGTCAGTGATGCTGTGTCCTTCTGAGGCCATCACATCTGGAGGCATTGTTGTCCATCTTGCCCCTCACTGCGGATTCTAATTTTGATCACCCAGTCAAGGTGTTGTCTGGTTTCTCTGCTGTATAGTTATCATTTGCCTTTTGTAACTAACAACATTTCGGGGAGGATACTGTGAGACCATGCAAATACCCTACTCAGGAAGCTCCCTACCCCACCAACAAGTTTTCACTGTTACAACGACAAAATCATGATTTTCCAGCTCTACCATTCCCTTAACATTTATTAGTGGCAAAGGATATAAACATATGTGGAAATGACAATTAAGCTCTCAATCAGGGATATTGAGGGGATAAATGAGATTTTAATTTGAACTTATTTTCTAAGGGAACTCCCAGTTAATACGTCTGTTATATTGGCAGTATACTTATATTTCATATGATATATGAGTTTTTCTAAAATTGAAAAAAGTAACAATTTAAAATAGTATATGGCTGAATTAAGTTTGGAATATTTTTAAATGCTTTTTATTGAGATATAATTTACATGCCATAAAATTCACTCTTTTAAATTGTACAAGTCAGTAGTTTTTATTGTATTCATAAAGTTACATAACCATAACCGCTATCTAATTCTAGCATACTTTCTTTACCCCAAAAAGAAGCCTCATACTCATTATCAGTCATTCTCCAAGAGCCCCCACCCTCCCCTGGAAGACATTACTATTTGTATCTATGGATTTGCCTATTTTGGATATTTCATATAAATGTAATCATACCCTGTGGCTTCTCTCACTTAGCATAATGTTTCCAAGGTTTCATTCATGTCGTGTCACATACCAGTGCTTCATTCCTCTTTATCCATTGCATACATATACCATATTTTATTTATCCTGGAATTTTTTTGATGCTTACTAAGACCAATGCATTTTTAGTGTTTTTGCCTTCTTACATATATTCTGAAGGTAAACTACTTTTTGTAAGTTGCTAAAAATAAACTGTAGTATTTATTTATTCAAAACATTTTTTATTTTTAATTGATACATAATGGTTGTATATCTTTAATAGGGTACATGTGATGTTTTCATATAGGCATATAATGTGAATTAATCCAATCAGGGTAATTGGGGTATCCATCACCTCAGGTATTTATCATTTCTTTGTGTTAGGAACATTCTAGTTCCACTCTTTTAGTTAAAGTATATTCTTATTGTTGATTATAATCACTTTGTTGCTCTATCAAATGTTATTCTATCTAACTACATTTTTGTACCCATTATAAACTGTACTATTTAATGAGAGTAGTTTGGTTGTTTTTCATTTCTACATAAATTTTGTCATTACATTTACTATTTTTTTTTTTTTTTGAGACAGGGTCTTACTCTGTTGTCTGGGCTAGAGTGCAGTGGTGCCATTATAGCTCAACATCCTGGGCTCAGGCCATCCTCCTGCCTCAGACTCCCCAGTAGCCAAGACTACAGGCATACGCCACCATGCCCAGTTAATTTTTCTATTTTTTGTAGAGTTAGGGTCTCTCTCTGTTGCTTAGGCTGGTTTTAAACTCCTGGCCTCAAGCGATCCTCCTGCCTTGGCCTCCCAAAGTGCTAGGATTACAAGCATGAGCCACTGGGCCCAGCCCTACTTTACTATTTCTAAGTGAGGTTGCTTAGAATCCTCTAAGTCTTAAAAACAAAATTGACCATCCGCTATTATCATATGGTTTCGATGTCAAAGTGAGCATTTTGCTTTTGGGGACTGATTATTTCAATCATTGAATATATTATCTAAAGTGATCTCCTGAGGTATATATAGATCTTTGGTTTCACTTAGCATAAAGTAAGCATGACACAATTATTAAATCATTTGTACTACACAATCAAGCTGCCATAAGGGATTAGAGCCAGTGGAATACATTAATATATTTTATTTTGCCAAAGTTACAAAAACTTACATACTCAGTGAGCCACCATTTCTAGGCACAACATATCGTATATAACTTTTTTGGGGAAGTGGTCTTTATAGTTTTTTTTTTTTTTTTTGAAAGCAGGAGTTGAACAAGGCTGAATTACAGAACCTACCTTATATATACTTAGGTTTGATTTACTGGTACCCTATTTTGGGAGGTGGTCAGGACCTTCTCTAAGAATTGCATATAAGTTTTGGACTTTCTCCTAGAAAATGTGCACACATGTATGTACTCAATTTTACATATAATTTCAGAGGGCTTGTAGATATCTTTGTAGAAAAATCAGAGGAAAGAAGATGGGAAAAAATGTAGCATCAGTGTCAGATCCACTCCTGAAAAAGCTCAGCAGAGTTAAGGATAAAAAGAAGCTAGGGCAGTAATTGAGAAAGCATAGCCAATAATACTTTCGAAAGGCCATCTGTCTCTTTGCAGTTCGATTCTTTCTGTCTAGCTGCATGTTTTGCTTCTGGTTTCATTTCCTCTTTTCTCTCTCCCACCCAGGAAAGTCTTTGTTCACAATTTATGGTTCTAATCACCTGGGACTTGCACCTGGGATTTATAGTCAGACCTGAAGAATAAGCTACATACAGTGTGCAATCTTCCAGTTAGCAATAGCCACTAGAAAATGCTTTATAAGTTCTTCTAAATGTAGATGTTTAATTTAAAAATTGGTATTATAATTTGCTGATAAATGTCTTTAAGACCACAAAAATGTTGCAATTTTGGCCTTATTAGTCTATTTAGCTCTAGAGTTTTTTGTTTGTTTGTTTTTGTGATCATGGCCTGTAACTTAATAAAAGAAAGGCTTTGGATCCTTAAGTACTTCTATGTTTCCCTCTACCTATTACCTTGTACCTAAAATAGTTTCCAGACTTCTGACATTTACAGACACCTTTGCATTAAAACTCTGGCTCTCAAAACAGGGATCTTGGGAAAGGTTCAGACTGAGGGCAGAATTGTTGTAATATGTAGTATATTTTCAAAGGATCTTATACTCTCCCTATCTGTTTTATAGATTCAAAAAATGTACTCAGTCAAAAATATCAAAATTGAAATCAGTTTTGCTCCAAGTCTTTTTCTAGAAACTTATGTAGAAAGGATAAACATGCTTTTTTCATAAAATTATGCCATAGGATATACAGCAATTTGCAACTATTGTTTAATTTTTCTTTTTGACTCATTCTTTTTTTAATAGTAATATTCATGGTGGAATCTTTATCATAATTTTTTATTATGCATCTTTTAACTTAAAATCTTAAATTTTTGTAAAAACAATCTTAAAATTAAAAAAAAAATCACTTTTAGCTCTTAACCAGCTCTTTCAAATCAAAATTCAGAGCAGGTAGAGAAATGCTTTTAAAGCGCATATCTGATGTACTAAGTGCTATGCTATGCTTCTGAAAGCACCAGGGTCACAGCTGCATACATGAAAATGCATGGTAACTGCAGGCATTGTTTCCTCACACAGAAAAGGCAATCTGTGTCTGTCACTGAATTTATGATGTAAATCAAATCATAGCTTTCCTATATTCAGAGATGTAGCAAGAAGGTTGAGGTGACCTAAAGGTTACAAATAACTTTTGATTTCTGATTTGCCTACCACAAGACTAATTTTTTTACCCCCTCATTTCTATTAAGATTGATGTATTTATACTTGGAAACGTGAATCCAGTTACATATTTTATCATTGTCTTTGTGCTAATCTGGTGGAACCATGCATTTATCATTCATTCCTTCCCACTCCATTCTGTTAAGATGATGCATATACTGCACTGCGCTGTGTTGTGGACAATATTAGTAAAGGGTGGGGGGCCCTGAAGTATTAGGTACCAACTTCATGTGCTTCATCTGTGCTTTTTTCCACTGGATAGTGTTGACTTTGGGACAATGTGCTAGAGGGACTATGATAAATTTCATGATCCAGTTTATTCTGTCATTTGTGACAACATGAGTGAATCAGTTTAAGAGTTTAAAGAGATGGTTTGGGGAAAGTGTTTGTGTGATAATTACATTTATGGTAGATGTGCATTTGGCACTGAAAGGGAAACAAAAAGATTAAGAAGACGTAGACCCAGCTGTCAAGCTGCTTATGCTGTAATTTAAGAAACCTATCCTCATGATAATCATGAGTATTGTATTTGTTACGTATTAATGTTAAATAAATTACTTACAATTGCAATTAAAACTTTTGCAAATTGTGAAATGGTAAAGTGCCAAAGAATGTACAACAAATTGGTTCATCTATGGCAGGAAAAAAATTGCACAGTAAAGGAGACATTAGAGGCACTAGAGGCCAATGAAGGGTGACCTGGTTGCCTGGTTTGTATTGATTTTGGTCTTTAGAAACAACGTTATTCTCTTTTAAGAAGAAAGCAGAATCTATTGGATATCTCAGGAGTTAGGAAATTCTGATTTAAAAATTTCTGTGGGCTCTTTCTTGACATAGCATTTTATTTCCCTCTGAAATAAAAAAAAATTAGAGTGATTTATCTCTTTGAGATAAAAATAGGAGACCTCTTTTTTGCGGCCTTAGATTTTATTAGACATTGGCCTTAGAGCCATTTAAGCTTGGGATAGAATTATTGATAGTTGAGAGCTGCCGTCTTCACTGCTTTTTGCCTTTACAGGGTTTGTTTCCACCTCTAGTCCTGAGCAATACTAAGGTTAGGGCTCTAATGCATAGCTTGGATGATATAACATTTACTCCAGAAAGTACTTAGTCTGATCTCCTCATTTTATAGCTGAAGAAACTTTGGCCAAAAGAAGTTAATTCTCTTGCCTGAGATTACATGATTTGTTACAGAGCTAGAATGTGAATTTGGAATTCTTAACTTTTAGTTCAGTGCTTCCCCCTCAACTATTTCACCTTCTCTCTCCACTGCTATTTTTTTCTGAGATATGGACGTAGCCATAGGAATCATAGTAAATGATTCTGATGATGCTGTGTAGCCACTGTTTATATAAATAATAATGATGATGATGATGTGCCACATTTGCATTTACTTTTTCAAAACTTGTGTGGCATATTGTTTGCCACTATTAGTTTTACAAGTGACCAGGTCTATTGTATGGTCAGCTCATCTATTATTACGAATAAAGGGCTGTAGTCAACTTATTCTTCATGACTTGAATAGCAGGTTTAGGGATAATTGAAATTTTAAGTTATAACCCAGGTTTTATTTTGGTATTCTTCATACCACAGTCTCTTCTGTTTGATCAATAGCCCTTCTAATTTAAACATATTAACTTGACTTGTTTAAATTGTGGGTCCTTTCATTTACCTTTTCATTTACCTTTCATTACCAAATTTCTCAGTTGGATGTTCTTGAAAGAAGTGGAATGGCTAACAAGCAGTGAGAGGAAGAAAGAAAAGAAATATCTTGAATAATCCATAAATGTAATAATCAATCCATGAATACATCAAGAGTGAACTATGCTTAGCCTCATAACATTTGAAGTGTTCTAATTATAATATTTTAAATAGAAAAAAACTCCATTATCTCATACCCAAATCAGCATGTATATTATTATACTTAATGCCATTTATTTTGGAATAAGAGTTTATATTTTGCAAAGGAATAATTTTACATTTGTTTTCCATTTTAAATCTTCTAGTTTCTACTGTGTTGTGTTACTCTTGCACACCTAATGTTAATATTTGATAACTGTATTTCCATAAGAAATTTAAAATTTTGATCATGATTGATAGATCACTTTTAGTTCAGTGTAAGGAAAGGTGAGGGTAGAATTATAGTTTTTTTGAACAACTCAGAACTGATACCATGCTTTAGTCAGTGTTGTGCTTCCCATAGGACTTGCCATTTACTTCTTTTTTTTTTTTTTTTTTGAGACAGTGTCTCACTTTATTGCCCAGGCTAGAGTGCCGTGGCATCAGCCTCGCTCACAGCAACCTCAAACTCCTGGGCTCAAGCAATTCTCCTGCCTCGGCCTCCAGAGTAGCTGGGACTACAGGCATGTGCCACCATGCCCGGCTAATTTTTTCGATATATTTTTAACTGTCCAGATAATTTTTTTCTATTTTTAGTAGAGATGGGGTCTCGCTCTTGCTCAGGCTGGTCTAGAACTCCTGAGCTCAAACGATTCACCTGCCTCGGCCTCCCAGAGTGCTAGGATTACAGGCGTGAGCCACCACACCCGGCCAGGACTTGCCATTTACTTCTAGGGGCAATTTTGTTCTTCAGGGGACATTTGGTAAGGTCTGGGGACTTTTGTTTTTGAGACAGAGTCTCGCTTTGTCACTCAAGCTGGAGTGCAGTGGTACAATCATAGCCCACTGTAGCCCCGAACTCCTAGGCTCAAGTGATCCTCCCACCTCAGTCTCCCAAGTAGCTGGGGCTACAGGTATGCACCATCACACCTGGCTAATTTTTGTTTTTTTTTATGGAGACAAGGTCTTGCTTTATTTCCCAGGCTGGTATCAAAATCCTGGCCTCAGGTGATCTTCCCACCTTGGCCTCCCAAAGTGCTGGGATACAGGCATGAGCCACTGTGCTTGGCTGACTAGAAACATTTTTTGATTGTCATATCTAGAGGGAATGCTACTAGCATCTAGTGGGTAGAGGCCAGGGATGCTGCTGCACATCCTATAATGCATAGGACAACCCCACAATAAAAAATTATCTGCCCAAAATGTCAATAGTGCTAAGACTGAGAAACTTTCATGGATGGGTAGTTGCACAATTAAGTTTATTGAATTGAAAAAATGCATCCATTCTATTACTTATGCATAATGCTTTATATATTATATATGCACTCATATAACAAGATGATTCATAAGGGAGAATTTAACTCTTTGCTTCATTATGATTAAAGTATTAAAACAAAACTTTGACAATTATAATTTTAGGTTAGTTGTACTTAGTTGAAATAATATCAGTAATGAAATTCTAATCAACAGGAAGATTCAATGTTCTCATTTTGTGCTTCTCTTCTCTCTTGAGGTTTTCAGCTTCTTGGAGTCAATATTGTATATTATTCCCTACAATATTGCCACTTGGATGTGACATAATTATCTGGAAAAATTGATTATATGTCTAAATCAGTAATTAATCTGGATAATCCCTATCCTACTGTATTCTACTAAATCTCATTTTTTGAGTTGAAGTCTGAGACACTAAATAGTCTGCTGAATCCAATAGCTAGCAAAACAGGCCTTCAGCATCATGAACAAAGCTGTTGTGGTTCCCTCAATCGAGTGATGTAGCAGTAAATGATAATAGAGTTATTTGCCATATGTTCATCATTTCTATGCCCACTTTAAAATTACTATCTCTTATTTCTGTTGACCTGATTTAATTTGGATAAAACTGTACGTTTTAAAAAGGAGATAGAGCCTTAGCAGTTTTTTTGGGTGAGGGGTGGGTGGGGGGAAGGGATGACATATAAGGGAAGAATATTGAAAAGCACTTCATTGCCTTATGATCACATGGAATCTTTGTGGTGTGGTAACTTGTTGGATTTTTTTCTTAAATAGTCATAAGTGCCACCATTAGCTGGAGGATTAATGGATGGGCTTGTCTGATGCTCCATATGTCAATATGGTGCTTATCAGAAGAAGAAACTATAGCTAAAATAATTGCAGGTGCTATTCTTTCCTTTTTATTTGGTGGTTTTAATTGAACAGGGCCTACTGAACTTTGAATCTAAGAAGTTCATTTGATGTCACATAGTTGAGAGGTTTTTAGGATTTGTGTTACTTGTTTCTTAATATTTGTGGGAACCAGAGTGAAAGTAAATTCTAGATAGATTTGACTGCCAAAGGATTTGGAATTTGGAAACATGATTTTGACGTGATTTTTTGAGTTCTGGCATAAAAAGTTGCTTGAAGCGATCCCTTAGCAAGGATAGCAATCTGATCTGTCAGAAATAGCCTGTGCTTTAACAGACAGGGGGCTGCCAGCATGTGAAGTTAGTGCATTATAGATTAGGTGAAGTTGAAAAGAAATAACAAGATGGTGTTAGAATACCCAGAAACTGTGTGGTAGTGTCAGAGAGGTGTTTTACATGAGTGTTTCAATATGATAGGTCTACCCTAGTTTTCTAGTAGTTTTTAAAGTAAAAGAGAATTTCCCATCCCTGAGCTCCTTCTTCAGTAGTTTTTACTTGCAGGGGTTCTGAACCCTGGCAACACGTTAAAAGTTACCTGCAGAGTTTTAAAAAATTGCTAATGCATAAACTCCATTCCTAGCACCTCTAAGATAACTGAGACCTGGGCATTGGTGTTAAGAGCTTCATAGAAAATCTAACATGCAACCAAGGTTGAGAACCACTGCTGTATAGCAGTGCATTGGAATTTCCTGCAGGGCTGTTTATTAGGTCTGGGCTGACCTGAGAATTTGCATTTATAACAAGTTCCCAGGTGATACTGATGTTGCTGGTACAGCGATCACACTTTGAGAGCCACCAAGAAGTCATCTTAAAAAAATCATTTGGGTGTAAGTGATCTGATCTTCAAAAAAAAAAAATCATTGCTGGAGATATATTATTGGGTTAAAAAATTAACATTAAAGAATAGCATTACGTATATGATTCCTTTTATGCTAAAAAGATTGATATTTCTGTATTTGAATTTTTTTACGATGAGCATTTTAAATTTTATTTAAAAATTTTCTTGAAGGAAAAATCCATATCAATTATAACTAAACACTTTGTATAGTAATTCATAGTTTAAAAAGTTGAGCAATTTACAGTAACTGTTAGGCTTTTTGAACTATTTAAAACAATTTGTAGTTGTACTTTTTTTTTCCATTATTAAAACCCAATTCTTTGAGAGTCAAAGATTTCAAATCTTAGATTTTACATAGTCATTTTAGATATCTTAATGGAAGTAGCCCAAATAAAAAGATTCATGCTCTTTTAACAGAAATTTTATGTAGTTTCTGTCTGGGATAGTTTGTTGTTTGAGATGGGGGGAATATTTTCTTTTCCCTCATCTTGAATATGCTGGGGCAACACAGACCTATACACTGAGAAGAGTAGAGTAAGTGGGAACAGAGATGGAGAGACAGTGCTTGCAAGCTAGAGCAATGTTAGAGGAACTGGAACCTTTCAGGCTCTGGAAGAGAGCAGCAGCAGCAGCAGCAGGAGGAGCTGGCCTGTTACCTCCCGGAGGGGAGGAATCAAGTGGATTGATGTGAGAGCTACTGGATTTAGGAGCTTGGCCAAAGTCTTAGAGCTGTTAAATGGTCTCAAATTTTTGTCTCTGAGACTCCAGGGTTCATTTTCTTTTCTGCCAAAAAGTTAAGCAAAGGGGGAAAGAAAAGTCAGTTCTAATGAACCAACACTGCAGCAAGTGTAGCAAGTGATGATTTTGTAACAATTGTGAATCCTGAAAAAAGTCTTCAGAAGGTGTTGGCTTTTTTGCTGCTATATTTGGGTATTGAGAATGTGTAGTCCTGAAATGACAGCCTCCCATATGATTTTCTGTGTTTTTCAGAAATCATCCTCAGCCTTTGATCACTGTGCTTGAACACAGACCTGATTGCTGGCCAGTACTTTTACAGCAACTGACAGCTTTTTTCCAGAAATGCCCTGAAAGGTAATGTAAAATAAAATAAATGTGGGAGACAGAATGGTATATGCTAATTTTAGAGCTAGTTTTTTTTTTTTTGTTTTTTCTACCTGCTTTGACTATAATGTTTTCTCCTGAAGAAAAGAAATGTCCTAGAGTGGGTTGCAATTTTCTAGTTTCTTTTTAAGAGTAAGAGAAAAAAATCTGGCAGATTTATTGGTTGTCGAAATACTGAATATAAGAAAAGCTGTTATAAAAGAAGTTAAACATTCATTAATGGTTAGGAAAGTTGATTAGAAATATTCAGTAAACTTCTACAAATTACATAAGAGGGTATACGTTCTTCTCCCTGGAAATTGGCTAGTGAGTTAATCTCTCCATTAGAAACCTGCCAATTGGGATCAAGTAATACTGCCAAGTGAGACCAGATAACCACTATATGTGCAGTTAGTTTAGCTTCACCAAGGCCTCCTGATGGCCCTGAAAGCTACTCTCTTTTCATCCCCTATCTGTACTACTGTGGTGCTGGTTCAGGTCCTCATTATCTCTTGCTGTGGCTGTTGCCAACCTGTTCCTTACTGGCAACTCTGCCTCCAATCTTGTCCTCTGGAAATCTATTCTCTAAACATCCATCAGAATGATACATCAAGAGAGCAGATCTTATTGTATCACTCCCTTACTTAAATCTCCATGGCTGTGGTTTTCAAACTGCCCTTGCAGTGCATAGGCTAAGGTGTCCCCACCCCTTCAGCTCTGTTTTCACAGCATTTACTTGTTGATATTTTATGGAAGCTATTTCTGTTGGTAAACAAAAAGATTTGCTTTCTGAAACAGTTTGAAACTCCCTAGACTACAGGATAAAGTCGAATATGTCAGTCTGGGCTCTGTATATTGATATGGTTCCTACCTGTCTCACCAGTTTTATCTATTTTTATCTTCATCTCACAGTGTATGCTTTTGCAGTATGCTGACTTGCTTTTGGTTGCACACAGGAAACAGTGCTGTTCCCTTCTTTCTGTGCTTTTGCTTATTGCTATCCACCTTACTCTTGAATTTTACCTTGCTCCCTTCCTAATTTCTCTATTTTTTTTTAATTTTTATTTTTTATTTCAGAGTATTACAAGGGTACAAACACTTTGGTTACATACATTGCCTTTGCACTGTCCGACAAGTGTGTCCATCCTCCAGAGAGCACGCACCACATCCTTAGGTGTGGATTTACCCATCCCCTCCTCACCCTCCCACTGCCCGACACCCTATGTTACTTCCCATATGTGCACATTAGTGTTGATCAATTAGTACCAATTTGATGGTGAATACATGTGGTGTGTGTTTTTCCATTTTTGTGATACTTCACTCAGAAGAATGGGCCCCAACTCCATCCAGGATCATACAATAGGTAGTTCGTTATTTTTTTTTTTTGTGTGTGTGTGTGGCTGAGTAGTACTCCATGGTATACATATACCACATTTTATTAACCCACTTATGTATTGATGGACACTTGGGTTGTTTTCACATCTTTGCAATCGTGAATTGTGCTGCTATACACATTCAAGTACAGGTGTCTTTTTTATAGAATGTCTTTTTCTCCTTTGGGTAGATGCCCAGTAGTGGGATTGCTGAATCAAATGGTAGTTCTGCTTTTAGTCCTTTGAGGTATCTCCATATTACTTTCCATAGAGGTTGTACTAGTTTGCAATCCCACCAGCAGTGGATGAGTGTTCCTATCTCTACACATCCATGCCAACATTTGTTGTTTTGGGACTTTTTCATAAAAGCCATTCTCACTGGAGATAAGTGATATCTCATTGTGGTTTTGATTTGCATTTCCCTGATGATTAGAGATGTTGAGCATTTTTTTATATGTTTGTTGGCCATTAGTGTATCTTCTTTTGAAAAGTTTCTGTTCATGTCCTTTGTCCACTTTTTAATGGGGTTGTTTAATTTTTTCTTGCTGATTTTCCTGAGTTCCATATAGATTCTAGTTATCAGCACTTTATCAGATGTATAACACGCAAATATTTTCTCCCATTCCATAGGTTGTCTATTCACTCTAGTCATAATTTCTTTGGCTGTGCAGAAGTTTTTTAATTTTATCAGGTCCGGCCGGGCGCGGTGGCTCACGCCTGTAATCCTAGCACTCTGGGAGGCCGAGGTGGGCAGATCGTTTGAGCTCAGGAGTTCGAGACCAGCCTGAGCAAGAGCGAGACCCCACCTCTACTAAAAATAGAAAGAAATTATATGGACAGCTAAAAATATATATAGAAAAAATTAGCCGGGCATGGTGGCGCATGCCTGTAGTCCCAGCTACTCGGGAGGCTGAGACAGGAGGATCGCTTGAGCTCAGGAGTTTGAGGTTGCTGTGAGCTAGGCTGACGCCACGGCACTCACTCTAGCCTGGGCAACAGAGTGAGACTCTGTCTCAAAAAAAAAAAAAAAAAAAAAAAATTTTATCAGGTCCCATTTATTTATTTTTGTTGTTGCTGTTATTGCTTTTGGGGTCTTCATAAATTCTTTGGTAGGCTGATGTCTGTAAGAGTTTTTCCAATATTTTCTTCTAGAATTCTTAGGGTTTCATGCTTTAGGTTTAAGTCTGTTACCCATGGTGAGTTGATTTTTGTGAGAGGTGAAGGGTGCGGATCCTGTTTCAGTCTTCTACATGTGGCTATCCAATTTTCCCAGCACCATTTATCGAATAGGGATTCTTTCCCCAGTGTATGTTTTTGTCTGCTTTGTAAAGATCTGTTTAGGCATTCTCTGCCCTAGGAAATCTTCACTTACTATAAGCTGGATTCAGTGTCTCTCTCGTGTGATAATAACTTGCAGTTGTGATTTCTAACATCATTACACTTACAAGTCTTCTAATTTCTCTATGAACTGTGAAACCTCCTTGAGGGCAGGGACTGGATCTCATTCTTTGTATTAATAATACCTGGCACATTTCCAGGTGCTTTATAAATGTTGAATTTCTATAAATGAGGTCCTTGGGTTGGCAGGACCCAGCTAGTGGATTGTAGAGTGCCTTACAATATATAATATCACTACATACTTGATATTGTCACACAAGGTCATAAAATACCATTATCCTGGGTAATACCTGAGTTACATTCACTGTAGCAGCTACATTCATATTTTCTTGCTCTTGAAGGTTTTATAGTATCCTGTAGATACAGTTTCTTTGAACACCATTTCTGAGTCCATTACTTGAGTTTTAGATGGAATTTCTAGGTAGGATGTACTGCTGCAGGAAGTTTTAAAGAGACATAAAGAATCTTATATTTTAGTCGCTTTAGACTGCTCTAACAAAATACTGTAGACTGGGTAGCTTATAAACAACTGAAATTTATTAATCACAGTCCTGAAGGCTGGGAAGTCCAAGATCAAGGTGTTGGTGTATTTGGTATCTGGTGAGGGCCCACTTTCTGGTTCTCAGAGGGCCATCTTTCCTTTGTGTCCTCATACGACCGAGGGCCAAGGGACTTCTCCTAGGCCCCTTTTATAAGGGCACTAATCCCATTCATGAGGGCTCTACCCTCGTGACCTAATCGCCACCCAAAGGTTCTACCACCTATTACCATCACTTTGGAGATTAGGATTTCAACATATGAATTTGGGGGGACACATATTCAGTCCATAGCACCTGTAATCAGCTGCCAGTGAGAAAAATTCATGTAACATTTGAATGAATAGTTCAAAATGATCATCGTTATCTTCCCTCTTCCCTCACCTAGGATTGCATTTTCAAAGGTAGGAGGACATTAATATTTATTAAATAAGCCTTTGTTCAACTCTCTCAGAAACAAAAAAACATATTTGTTTGTTTAATGAAATTTGTCTGTTGCTAAATAGATTGGGATACTTTATAAAGGATGCTTCTGTTGCTGCTGATCCAAATTTGTTATTAAGCTTATTTTTAGGGTAATTCTTAAGAATGCATCTCTTTTCCAATGCTTTATTTAATCAACAGATAGTAAATTTACTGTAGGTTATTTTTATCTCTAAAGTGTATTATATTGGGACTTGGAAGTAGTTATTCTAATAAAATTTGTCCAGATATTCATAAGGAAAAAAAGATTATTAATTGACTTTGGTTTATTTACTGATAAACTTTTATCTCATTCCTTTCACTTAAATTATCAGCTGTTGGAATATGCTATCTAGAGCCATTTGGAAGTTCTAAATTATTTTATATTTATTAGCAAAGAATAATTTCAATTGCCTTATTTCTACTTTTGCACCATGGGATTATTCTCTGCAGGATGAAATTGATAATTATGGTTGCATTTTTCAGCAGACTATTAGTTTCCTGAGATGTAATTTTAGATTCAGTTAACTTAGTAGTTAAATTGTTTAGAAGGTAATAAAGGCTGATTGGTAATTTAATAAGAATATGAGTAGTGATTAACAACTATGGGAAGGAAGCAAAATGTTGTGAGGATAGCTTGTATTCTAGTTCTGTCTGTGTTAGGAATTATTGATTAAAATAACTATTTATGTTCATTTTTATTAGTATTTAGATATCCTGAAATGACAGTATATCTTCATGCTAGCTTTTTTGGGCATTATTTTATAATTAAGTTCTGCATTCATTAATTGAAGGCCTGTGATGTTAAGACTTCGTGTTGACCTTTCAGGAACTAAGAATTATTTAAATCGATAATGATATCATAGACTTTAGGCCTGGATACTTTAAGGTTACCAGTCACTGACAGTTTTTCAGATGAAGGAACTAAGGAGAGCAACATTAAATGACCTAAGGATTCATGGCTAGCTAGTGGTGAAATTGGGCCTAAAGCCTCAGTTTTTTGACTCCTAATCTAGGTCTTTTTCTACTACTACTCCTTTAGTAGTGAACGTAAATATAAAAGACTTTTGTGTGGACATATTGTCAATTGTTTACATTTTTAAACATTCTTAATCACTTCGGGATTTCAGATAATCTGTTTTATTATATTCCTTTGCTCCTTAAGCCCTGGCAATTTCGTACCCCACTGAAGTGATAGTTAGTCATCAGATACCACATAGGAAATGCAGGATCTACAACTAGGACAGATTAAGCCAAGGAGATTTTTAAATAGTATTGGCCCTAAGGAAGCTCATCATTATGCTCCTGATGTCAAATCATAATGGCATCGTATGAATGTATTTCTTTAAGTGACCCTTACGTTTCACCTTCAGCATCTCAAAGTAGACGAAAACTGATAAGCTATCCATGGATGCTGTTGACAGCTGGATAGTATTTATTCTTTGGGGAATACATTATTGGAGTGAGATGGGGAAGAAATGTTTCTTAAATCTCTTTTGTAGAAACTACTTTTGCTTCATATTCTAACCCATACATACCTCATCTGATTCCTTCATCTATGAAGTTTTTCTTAGTTTCCTAAAGTGGGTGGTGTGATAAAAACATGTTTCAGGATTAATCATGAACTCAAAAGTCCTTCTTTTGATTTTTATAGATTGTGTAAGCGTTTGAGCTTATGATAAGAGAAATTCCTCCAGGCCGTGAGCTCCATGAGAGCAGGAACTTAATCTGTTTTGGTTTTCTGCTTTGTTTCCAGCACAAAGATAAGTGACTGGTATACAGTAGGTGGTCAATGAATTTTGCCAAGTGAATAAATGAATGAATGAATAAAATTAAATTTTATTGATTTGGTAGCTTTAACATTTTTATTAATGTTAATGGCATTTTGAAATCACATTGCTATGTAATGTATGGTATTATTAAATTATGTTGTCAACCATAACTCAATTGCCATTTCTTCCATGAAGTAATTGTACTTTATATCCTTCTTTTGGCAGTTTTCACTTTTTGTCTTCTAGTTCAGGAGCATAACCAACTGTCCCTGTCAGACTGTATGCTTCCTGAGCATAGATAATGCCTGGTTTATCTTTGTATCTTATATAATCATTTTTTATATGTAATAAATGTGAAAAACATTAAAATACAATTATGACACTTAATTGATTCATGCTAGTTATAAAACTATAACTTAGTGTAACTGGATTAATTGAATGATTGAGTGTCTCTTTGAAGACTTATTGTATACAGTTATTGGTGACTGAACAGTAAACAGATATCCACGGTCCATGCCCTCTTTTGGCTTATGGTCTGGCAGGGCATACAGATATTAAATATGTAATGAAAATAAAGGTATTATATCATGGAAGCACATATTGGAGATCTGATCAAGGCTAATTGTGAAGGACCTCAGGAAGTCATTTTGAAGCAGAGAACTGAAAGATGATAGAAATTAGGGAAAGGAACCGGAAAGAAAGGGGAAAATATTATGAATAGAGGAAAGAGCAAGTGAGAAGAAAGCCCAGATGACTTGAAGACCTGAAAGTTGAGTGTAGTTTAGTGGAGAGTGAAGAAGAGCAAGAAATGAGGCTGGAAAGATAAGCAGAAGCCAAAGTATGGTGGGTTTGTGAATGGGGCTAAATACTTTCTTATGGGCAAACTGTTTTAAGCTGGTTAATGACATGATCATATTTTTAGTTTTGAACGTACTTTTGACATTTTAGTGTCTTTGAACATGGAGTTACCAGGATATAATGAAATCTAAATAGATATGAAAGATTTGTATGGTATTCATTCTTTGACTGGGAAAAGCTTAAGAGGAGGGCCTTGCCAAATTACTTTACCTCTCTGTCCATCAGTTTCTGTGTCTGTGTAATGGGGATGATAATATTTTTTATTTCATAAGGTTGTAGTGAGAATCAAATGAGTTTAAAGACAGTGCAGTAATTTGTACACTGTAAATGTTAACAAGTTAACAAGTAAATGTTAACTATCATCATAATCATCTTACAGTGTTTGTGTGGATTTGTTTTTTTTTTTGTTTGTTTTTTTTTTTTTTGTTTTTTTTTTTTGTTTTTTTTTTTTTTGAGACAGAGTCTCACTCTGTTGCCCAGGCTAGAGTGAGTGCCGTGGCGTTAGCCTAGCTCACAGCAACCTCAAACTCCTGAGCTCAAGCGATCCTCCTGTCTCAGCCTCCCGAGTAGCTGGGACTACAGGCATGCACCACCATGCCCGGCTAATTTTTTCTATATATATATTTTTAGCTGTCCATATAATTTCTTTCTATTTTTAGTAGAGATGGGGTCTCGCTCTTGCTCAGGCTGGTCTCGAACTCCTGAGCTCAAACGATCCGCCCACCTCGGCCTCCCAGAGTGCTAGGATTACAGGCGTGAGCCACCGCGCCTGGCCTGGATTTGTTTTATATAGATCCTCACTTGTAGAATGTTTCCAAAAATGCATGCCTGTGTCATACTCTTGGAAGAGCAGATCCTGCCATCTATAATTCTAAACAGGTTGTCAGATGATTCTGATGTTCATCAAATACTGGTCCTGGAGATGTAGATGCTATTCTAATGTCCTGAGCATACAGCTTATGATCTCCACGTGTTGAGTCATTTTCCCCAGTGCACAAAGAACTATTTGGCGTAGAGCTAGGTAGGTCATAGTGGAGTAGAAGAATCATAAAAAGAAGTTACATTTGATGGTATGATAGTTTACGATATGTTGTGAATAATAAGTTGATATTTGCTACTTACCTGCTTGATAGTATGTTTAACTCAGTGATTGGCTAACGTGTTACACGACTTACAGGTCAGAAGTTTCATGCATTCAAATAATGGCACCATTTCTATGGTATCTATATTGTGAACCATCCCAGTTACAAGAATATGCTAACCTCCGACTAGCCCTGCTGAAAGTCTTGCTTCAACCCCGGGTTCTTTGTGACAAAGAACAACCATCAATATTGGAACAGCAGATACTTCAACTGTGTTGCGACATGGTTCCGTGTTTGCAGGTAGGTATTTTATCCCCCTTCACTAATACAGCATTGGCATCAGAAAGTGATGATCATTGTCATACATAAAGTGGCTCTGGAACCTATGTGATCTGGCAAACTCAAAAGACACGATCCTGGCTCTAGAAATGCTTATAATCATTTGGAGAAGATAAAGGAACAAAATCTAGATTTAATATTAATATATACTATGTTAACTAAATTTACAGAGATTATAAATCAACATAATCCATTTTGGGATTAGTAGGAATGAAAACTTTCCTTTGTTTAAAAAAGACATATCAGGGAAAAGATTTTTGGGTTGAGTTTCTCTTTGTGCTAGACAGTGGAAGAGTAATAAGGAAAAAAAAGACCTCTTTGTGCAAACTAAGAAAAGGTGTGTCTCTGGGTAGGTACAGCTCTGAGTGTGGAAAGCCTGGGCAGCTAGCACTGGCTAGCTTCCACTTTCCACATGTCCCCTGACAACATATGCAGTGGCCCTGAGGGATCCTGCTCTTGAGAAGCCTAAAGTATAGTAAATGAGTTAGGACAAGTTCTGTATATAAATTCTTATAATTTAAAGTAGATGAATGAAAGGTATAGATAAAATGCTGTGGGAGTTCAGGGGAGAGAGAAATTCAAGCTAATGAATTGCAGATTCAATTGCAGATTAAAAAAAAATACATTTTTTTTTTTACAATTGCAGATTAAAAAAAAATTCCAGTTGCCAGTGTGTTGTGATTTTAATGTAGTGATTCATTTATCTGGCTATCCCTTTCCGTAATCGAGGTTTTCCATTTGCCTGGAATCTGAGCACCATGCTGCTTAGCTGATGGAGGAAATCTGTGAATAAATTTCAAAGTGATCACTTGGGTTCACAGACGACCTGTTTTAAGTTTGTGTTAGCAAGGAGTGACTGGAGTACATCTTTCCTTTGCGACTCATAAATTACTCCTGTAATCAAGGCAGAGAAAATTTAATTAAAATGAATTCTCCTGTGGCTTTTACAAAACTTTTGTTTGGGCAATAAAGTAATGTATAGGCAGAACATTTTGAACTAGGGTACATTTTTTCACACCACGCCTGTATTACCCTGGTCTGTGCTCTTTGGAAATGTTTGCCTTCATCTTCATAAACCTGTGTTGACAGGCTGAAATACTTTTAGAAATGAGCTCTGTGTAGTATTTCTGGGAGTCTGTGGCTTGTTAATATAACTGAGATATGTGGGGAAAAAAGGGATACCTCATGTGGAACTAGAGGAACTGGTGACATATATACATTTAATCACTTTAACAAATAAGCTTTATTAGAATGAAGAATCTGAGACTTGGAAGGTGTCTTAGAGGCGGTGTAATCCAGTTCCCCACTCATTACAGCGCATATTTCTTATTCTCTCTAAAAGATGACAGTCCCACAACTAATTGAATGTTTTAGGGTTAGAAGAATCATAATGTTTTGTAAGGCAATTATTTTTTTAAGCAAGTACTTCTTATTGACCTTCGTTTTCTAATTGCCCATTAGTTTCCATTCTTCTCAGAACAAAATAAGCTTTTAAAAAACTCCATCTGTACCCTATCTTTTCTTATTGCTCTCCCTTTCTTTCCATTATTTCCTCCTCCTCCATTTTTTTTCCTTCATCACTTTCGTTACTTCTCCATGTGAAATGGTTTCCAGACTTTTCACTGTGTTTTGCCAGGAATTCTCTAGTTTATTGGTCCTTAAAATGTGCTACTATGAAATGTTCTTCTTAGAGCTGAACACAGTGCTGTAGATGTGGTCTGACCTACACTGAGCACTGGGAAAGAAACACATTTAAATTTAAAAATTTTTTTTAAGAAATAGCCATGCCACGCTCTTGACCTACGATTTGAGAGCGGTCAGTGAAATTCCATTTTCTTACTCTGGTTGCTCTTCTATTTTATGTTTGTAGAATTGTCTTTTTCATTTTAATTGTGACTCTTGTCATCTCATATATTACCCATTACCCATGGTCTGTTTTTACATAAAGATAGAGAATTATTTCAAGATGATTCTAGTTTAGAATTTTGATAATGTTAAACATTGGAGAGCCTGTGATGCTGGCTTGCTGAAATTGTCTTTTGAATTTTTTTTATTATGGAAAATTTCAAGTATGTGCAAAAAATGTACTCAAGGAAATATGTTGTCAAACATTAGGCTTTATTTTGTTTTAAATCTGTCTCTTCTTGGTGGCCTTTTGACTGTTCTACTGTGTGTTTGCTAAAGAACAAAACTTGGTTGATGGACTATGTTCACATTTATGTTTTATAACTTAATATATTCTGCTATTTCTTCCCCTTGATCTTTTAATATCTATTTTTCTCTTGTTTGCTAAGAACTAATTTTTCTTTCCATGTGTAACTTACAGTCATTTGGGTTATTATAGTGATAACCCCTGGTAAAAGGTACAGCTGGTCAACTGTAGGCTTTCCTCTTGATGAATTTACCAGACACAAGGCTCCTGATTGAAGCAGATGGTTCATTGTTTGTAATCTCTGGGAAATGCCAGTGTGTCTGTGAGCAGGGCCATATCCTTAATACGAACTCCAGAATTTTGATCAGAACAGCTGGGTTTGAATTGAATTGGGATTTTTAAGAGCACCCAAGTCCTTCCTATCTAATACTAATACATTAGCCTGTTGAGAAGACACCCTACCATTTGAATATGGTCTTTTATTACATCTGCCAAGTCTGGAAATAATGCTCTCAGTTAAGGCTGTCCAAGCAAGTATCTTGCAGATGAAGAGCTTGGTAGCATGTTAGAATAACATGATGACTCTTGACTACCAGGTAGCTATGTTCGAAATGTAGAGTTCATTTGGAGAACTCAAAACCAGCCTTAATCAATTTCCTTCAACACATTGGCACTGTCATGTAATTTGTCTTAAGACATCTGCACTCAGAGAGGCTAGAAAAATAAATGAAAAGAATTTGTGCCAGCCAGCAGTAACAAAAACAGTAGCGAATTGTATTTTGGTTAGTGACAAAAGGAGAAGGCAGAGTTGTATAGTTTAACCCTTATTGACTTATATAACTTCATCTCCTTTAATATTTTATTGTTAAAAGCTTCTTGTGTAGCTTAAAATTATCCTTTGATTTGTACTTCATTTTAATATCATATAATGGCTTTTTAAACAGATAAAGGATTTGATACAGACAACAGAAGTGATGCTGTTTATTGAAGAAGTATATTTAAGCCTTTTGCGTCATTCTGTTTTCTGGAAAATTCAGCTTACCAAGCTGACCCTTCAGCTGCTGTGTGTCTGTGAAGTTAGCTTAAAGATAACTGGGGAATGTTCATCTTTAATTCACCTTTTAGAGCACAGTGTTGAACTTCTGAAAGAGGTAAGGATAGCAAGAAATTTTAGTGTGTCAGTTATCATTTAAGTGGGTCTTTCAGTACCTGGGTGGATATGCTCATTTAGTTCATTATATGTCAGAGGTGTTTTGATCTAATACTGTTAGATCATACTACAAATGTACTATTACTAATATCATTTATTAGAAATACAAATTATTAAAATACTGTTTGTAGTATCAAGGATCTACCACTGTAGTTTTTCAGTTTGTTTATTCATGCAGAACACAAGTATTGAACATTTACTATATGCCAGGCCCTAATGAATACATGGATGACAAGGTGCATTGTGGAACCTCAAGACACTTACAGACATGAAAATAAGTAATTGTAGTACAATAGGATAAGAGCTTTTATGGGAGAATATTTAAAGTGTAATGGGAACACAAGTTAATGGAAGTAGGACGTGATTTGAGATTTGAAGATTGAGTGGAGTTTGCCTGGTCCAAGGGTCTGGGGGGAGGATATTGCAGCTGGAAGAATAGCACGTGTTCAAATTCAGAAACATGAGAGAGCAGGCAGGCATGGCCTGTTTAGAAAACAACAGGGTGTTGACTATTGTTGAAGGATTAAGGTGTGGGAGGTAAGGTGGGGCCTCCCTCCCATGCCACACAAGTGAGCTTGCATTTTATCGTCTAGGCAGTGGCATCCTGTTTACACTTGATCTTAGCCAAGAGGCCGAGAAGTGGTAGTGGCATCCTGTTTAAGACCTTTCAGAAGACCCGATTTTTTCTGTGTGGAAGATCTTTCTGATGGGAGAGTGAAGGAGGGTTTGGGGCAGCACAGCACTAACAGGGCAGGAAATGAGGAGGGTGTCTTAGTCAGTTAGGCCTGCCCTAACAAAATACCACAGACTGGGTGGCTCAAACAACAGAAATTTGTTTCTCACATTTCTGGAGGTTGTGGAGTCCGAGCTCAGGGTGTTTGCCGATTTGGTTCCTGGTGGGGGCTTTCTTCCTGGCTTGCAGACGACTGCCCTCTTGCTGTGTCTTCACATGGTGGAGAGAGTGTGAGATCTCATGTCACTTCTTATAAGGACACTGATCCAACTGGCTCTGCCCTGATGACCTCATTTAACCTTAATTACTTCTTTACTCCAAATACAGTGACATTGGGGGATAGGGCTTCAATGTATAAATTTTGCAGGGACACAATTCAGTCCATAGCAAGGAGCTAATTAGGGAAGCGGAAATGGGAAAAGAAAGGCATGGGAGATGCAATCAGTAGGGCTTTGTGGTTGATTAGATGGTCAAGGAGAGGGTAGAGTCTCAGCTTTCGGTTTTGGGCTACTGGATGGGGCCATTCACATTGAGAAATGGTAACTGACGTTGGAGGGAAGATGAGTCATTTGGTTTGAGATATGCTTGTTCGGAGATATGGTTTTGAAATTCAGGATAGAGGCCTAGATTAAAGGTATAGATTTGTAGACATCTACTTTGGGATGAGAGTTTTAACCATGGGATTGGATGACAGGGCTTGGGGTGGAACTCCAGAGGTAATTTTAGAGTTTACTGATTAAAAGGAGCCTGATAGAGTATGGCTAGAAGGATTAAATGCAAGCAGAAGAACCAGATGACATGAAAATCAAGGGAAGAAATATCTCAATAAGGGGGAGTGTCATGTTGTGGAGAGAGGGTGTAAAGTAAGGGATGGACAGTATTTTCAGGATGAAGCAAATAAAAGTTTATTGTTCCTGTTGGACTAAGTGGTTTCAGCAGAGTGGTGGTGATGGGTAGGAAATTGGAATAAGGGAACTAATGGCAGGTGAGGAAGTGGAGAGAGCGAATGTAGATTTTGGTGGAAGGTGGTAACTGAGGAGGAAGGCTCTAGTAAGTCATTTGTCAATTTGTCAATCTCATGATTAGAACGGTTTCACATATACTGGGACTTTAGATTATATATATTGTATATTATATATTTTATGTATAAGATATAATTATATATTATAAATGATAAAATAATCATATATCAAACCTCTATTAAGATATATAATTTTATCTATTATAATTATACCTATTATATGTAGTAGATGTAATTGTCATATAATATATCTCATGTATATAGATGTATATAGATAAATAGATAATACTTTATATATAAATGTTATATAGAAAAGTATTTTGTAGAGACACTATTTTATAGATAAATTACCAGGAGTTTTAACTGCGTAATATATTTAGGTAAATCCTATATTGTTCCTGTGTGCTTGTACTAGATTCATTTTAGCAGTATACATAATTATAAATTATAATTTCATAGTTTAGTCCTTTTTAGTATCATTCTCTGACCATTTTATTGTATATCCTCCCCCCCTGCCCTCAGCATGTATTTATTAGCAGATGCCTATGTAAATGCTTTGCTATGGCAATTAGCTAAAACCAGACAAGATTCATGAAGCTTACATTTCAGTCAAATGGTTCAAATTAGTATGCATAAAAATCACTAGGCAGAGTTTATTAAAAATGCAAATGTCTGGGGCCTAACCTTAGAGATATTGAAATAGAACTTTTCCAGCCAACCCAGAAGTTCTCCACAAGCCCAGTCCTAATTACAACCTGACTATCCTGACTTCTATAGTAGTCATTTCCATATATTTCTTTATAGTGTTATCATGAATGTGTATTTCTAAACACCATAATATAGTTTCAATGTGTGTGCTTGTGTATAATTTGTCTTTTAAGTGTCTTTTAAACCAAAGATGGTCCCCTTCTGTCCCCTGCCCCACCCCTTTCCTTCCTTGCACTTTATATTTGAATAACCTGGCTTATATGAGCTGTGGGGTTTCCTACATTCTGGATTTTGCTGATTGCATCCTCATGGTGCACTTAAACATCTCTGCTCAAAGGTAGTTAGCTCTAGAGGCTTGACTGGATTTAGGATGTTTTGTTTTGTTTTTTGTTTCCAAGACTACAGGGAGTGTTCTTTTATCAAGATGCACATAATATGTGTTACTTTTTTTTTTTTATGATGCTAGTAGCTGTTGATACTCAATGCCTATTTCCAGTTAATTAATTAGGAGTTGCATAAATGGTGATGTTCTAATTCTATCATTTCTTCATTTAATAGCTGGACTACTTCTATAAAAACAATCTTCCCCTCACCTGCTATTTTGCTAGTGGTAGAGTTTATATAGGAAGGGTAGGGCAAATGCTTGACTCTTTCCCCTTTCCCTTTATTTATCATCTTCTAAAAGTATTGTGAACTTTTAGATTTAAACATATCTGATGCATTTCAGTCTATTGCAGATATTATCCTTAATGAAGTTTAAATTGTCCTATTTTTGGCCAGTAGGAATTTCATCAAGTTGGCTCTTGGGTCCAATTTTTAAGATATTTTTGATCATAATATAGAATCACAGGATAGTAATTTAATTTAGAACAATGAATGGGTTTTTATGAGTGAGGGTCATATATATATATATAGTCTCCCTTCTTCCCAATATGTTAACAATTTTAGAAGGAAGTAATCATAACTGTTAAAATATTTCTGTTATGAAGTTTCCTGCCCCCTACTCCTATCTCAGTGTTCCTAAAGTCAAAAAATAACCCTAGGAAAATGAATTTGCAAACATAACCTTTAGGCCTATATGCACTGTAATTTGAAATAAAATGAAGTAGAATAAAGCAGTCTTTTTATGTATTTTGAGGCTATACCTACATTCCTGTTGTGACGGGGAATGGCCTGAAAAAGGGTAAAAATATTTTTCTGTGTCTCTAAAACCTCTCCCACTCCTTTGGGAAATTGAAACCTGCATCCCTACCGCTGGCCAGTGGTCAGGAGGGGATGTGAGTGTCCTTCGTACCACAGGAGATGGCTCAAGGGAATTGTCCAGGAGGAGGTCAGGAGATTGTCTTAGCTGAAGATGATATGAATCAGAACCATCAACTATAGCTGAAAACCTCCCCTTTTTAAAAGAAGTAACAATAACTGTTTTAAGCTCTGTATTCCTGCTCAGAGGCTGGTCGTTGATACCTTAAGATGGAATCAATGAATAAACTTCTCTTTCCTTCTCCTCAAATCACTTGTCCTCATTCTTCTGATGGAGCCTCAAGGACAAGTGCTGAGCCTTCAGTAACACTGCATCACTGAATTTATTTGCTGGATGTTCAGTTTGCATGTTACATGAACTTTTCTTTTCCCCTCTGTTCTCTTTCTACTCTTGTATCAGGGATGTATCACTGTACACTAAAAATGGATTTCTTTCTTAGACTGCATTAATTTTGCCAGATTTGGTCTTAGTTGAGCTATTTTTAGCCTGATTTGAATGATCATAACTTTAGGTCCTTTTCATTTCAAGCAAAATATTAATAAATATGCTCTGACCAGCAAAATAAGGCAAAAATGGTAGTGATGGGGAGAACATTGGGTAGCTCTCAAAGTAAAGGATGAGCTAAGCATTATGGCTTTGGGAAGGTCAGGAACTTGTGGTTTCTAAGACACCACCATCAGGTGACTCAGTTCCAACCACCTTTCTTCATCGTGTCTCCGTTTAAATTTTCAGATTTTCCAGGCAAAATGATCTGTTTGATCCAGCTTGTTTTAGTCAGCTCTGGCCAGAGAACCAGGGTAGATAACAAAGTCATCGCATTGGGAAATTGAGGAGCTGAGCTGCCATCTTTGTTGTGTTTGCTACAGGATGTAGCCTTTCTTATACCTTGTTCATACTTAAAACAAAACAAACAAACAAACCAAAACAACTTTTCCATGACTAGACTGTAAAATTCTTGAGAAAAGGGAATAATTTGTATACAGTTGCATCCCTAGACCCAGTACATGTGTTTAGTGCCTGGTACCTAGGTGCTGTTTAGGGATATCTTTTATTTGAATTAAGAACAAAAAGTATAGACCAGGTGTTTTCTGTCATTGGGACTCCTGTGATATCTGTGGCCAAGCATAAAGGCATTTACTCCTCTTTTGTATTTTGTTTTCTTTCTCTAGCTAGGCTCTGAGTTAGTTTGAGTTTCTCTAAAGGCAGAAGCAGAGCCTGTGTTCCCATAAAAGCAAAGGCTTATGTGACTGGAGTTCATCTGCAAAAATGTGATTCCAGGAAGCCAGTGTAGAGGGACAAGAGGAGTGAAGTAGGGAAGGTGGGAGAGAGAACACAAGTACTGTCTAGTTGGCCACTGCTGCCAGCTTAAGCTGAGAAGCCTTATGAAATATGTGTCAGAAGGATCCAGAGTAAAGGGAGAAACATCTGTGGGATCCTATTGCCAATTTGTGAGGTGTCAAGCCTTGGCCTGTGGGGCTTTAACTTCCTTGTACTTCTGAAGCTGGCTTTTCTGGGGCAGGAAGCCATAGGCTTGTTGGGACCTGGGGGCAGAACCAGGTCACACTTGTGTGGACCCAGTTACCAAAGCAGTAGCTGTAGCATTCGAAGTGGCACATGGGATATCCAACACAGGTTTTTATTTTAAAAAAAAAAAAAAAAAAAAGAAAAATCTCATTAAATGGTATCATCCTTTCGTGTCCATTAAAAATCAATCAATGAAGCAAAAAACTTGTAACTTGTCAGAATTATAAGCAATTTAAAGTTTATCTAGTCATTCAGCATTCTCTGGTTGGGCATGAAAAAAAGTTTATCTAGTCAAATCCTCCAGTTTACTTTTCCTTATTTTTGATGTCTTAAATCTCAGCTCTGTTCCTTTTACCCTCTATTCTGAACAGGTCAGTCTTACCCTTCCTGGAGCAGGCCATTTTCATTTTTGTCTCATTCCTTTAAGTTCCATCCACTTAAAAATGCTCTATTCCATTTCAGAACCCTGAAAAGCTAGTTTGTGGCCCTTGCAGTAATAGCTTGTGTGAAAAAGGCTTTCCAGTGATAATATTGGTATACAGTAATGCTTTTATTTGTCTCTGATCTCTCAGAAGCTAGTAAATTTGAAATTTAAATCACCTAATTGGGTTGGTTTTTTTTTTGGTTTGTTTTTTATGGACGTGTAGAAATTGAAATGAAATTGAGGAAAATATAGCAAAGAATGGTGTCATGGTATATACTGTAAGTGTATTGTTTTTAAAATGTATTTACTGCCCTCAGATAAGAGTTACTTCATTGTTCTCAGCTGTATTTCAAAACTGTGAATATATGTAGTCCCAAAAGACACAAATTGGAATATATTCCATTTTTAAAACTTCACAAATTAATTTCCTTTTTTTGCTGTTTTTTTTCAAAAGTTCATAAATAAGCACATTAGAAGATTTTGCAGTTTGATTAATTTTACTCTTCACGCAGTAAAACTGAGATAGAGGGTATTTATTAATTTGTGTGAGAGTTAATAGCGTCTTCAAGATTACAACTTCTGAGTGTGTCAGATGAAATTGTTTTCTCTCAAGTGTTTCTTTAACATGTGGCTCTAACTCACAGATTTCTTTTTTTTCCGTTTATTTTATTTTATTTTATTTTTTGGCCTGTCCTTATGAGTCATAGGTACTTTTGCTCTGCAGGCACTTCTGTAAAATTTCAGAAATGAAGTAATTTTAGCTGGACCTTTCTTCTTTAGTTTCATAATACATTGAGGTTTTCTTTATTTTGTTTGTTATTGAAAAATAACATTCTATGTCACTTGCATTTTATTTAGAACCTAATGTACATTTTTTTCATTTCATTTATATACATGGTGAACTTAATGATTCTGTGTTTCTATGGTTATTGCTTTGCTATATTTAAATATGCTTAACAAATTACTGTAATTTAAAAATAATCTCTACCTAGCACTAATATTTCTTTTATTACAATGTGATTTATTACAATTGTTTAGTATAATTATGCAAGTTATATCGATGAATCATGTCTGTATTAGGTAAGTAGAAATTGAGATACTTTTCAGAAGTGAAATGTTATTAAATTCAGTACTTCGGGCAGTTTTCAATGGTTTGCAAAGATTGACTGTTTTGAAGACTTGAACTGTTGTATTAAGGAGTTTTCCCTCTGAATTATTTGGCTTACAGCCTGTTGCTTTTTGGCCATATAATACAACATTTTGAATTTATGTGTGACTGTGTGACATTCACCAATCCTTTCTTTAGTAGGGCAGACTGCAGCATAAATAATTTTGTATAATAGGCTTGTAGTCTTTCATGTTAAATATAGTCTTCTTGGGTATGTGTTAAAAAGCCATGGTTCTGGGAACTTCTTCAATAACCCTTTCTCTCCCCCTACCCCCTTTCTTTTAGGATTTTCCTGTTGACCTTGTCATAATTGGAATAGCTTTACTTCTTTTACAAACTCCGGCAAGTCAGCAGAAGCCAATCTTAAGTCTAGGTAAATAAAAATACATTCACTAGAGTAAAATGAATATGTAACATGAGTGTTGGCAGAGTCACTTGAACTAAGTATTAGGTATCCTGTATATTTTGAATTTTTATTCTGGAATTTTCCTAATTAATCATTATCAAATAGAATTTTTTTTTCTTATCCAACAAGGTGTTACCTTGTGCAAGGTTCTCATTTACCAAGTATCTTGGTTGCACGTTAGGTTATTATCTAAATCATATAGCAGTAACATTCGTAGATATATTGAGGGACATATCACCTTACAATTGTATAGCAAAGTGAGAAACAATAGCATAAAATCCTTGAAAGAAAATAAGTGTTCAGTAGTTGCATTTGTTTTAAAAAAATCTATCTTTACTATTCATAACTGGTGCTACATTGAACAAGATTTAATTGGTGGTTATTATATTAACCTAGCTAGAACAAATGAAAGATAATATTCTTTTGACTGTCCAGTATTGATTTAAAGAAAAGTGGGACAAGGAGGCCAAAATTTTCTAGTTAAGAATAATGTGGTAAAGAATCAAACTGCTTGGTCTGGGAGATTGGCAAACAAGTCACACCTTTAAAAGGTAGCCTTTACGTTAATGTTGCCTCACTTTACTTAGTCCAGTCCGATATAATCCATGTAGTAATGGGGATCTGTCTAAATTAGGTTGTATTGTGCCATGACATATTGATACACTCCCATCCTTATTTTAAAAAACATGCTTGAGGTAAGTAAGAATGAACTACTGTATTCTGTAGCAGGACCTTTCTTCAGCTTATTCTTCTGGGAATTTTTACTCATGATTAGGGAGTGAATTACTCTTTACTTACAGTATGTCTTGGAAATGGCTTTAGCACATGGAGGGAATCCTCGGTTCCTAGGCTTGACTCCTACCCTATTTTTGCCTGTTGGCCTTGTGCTAATTTGTGTCCCTGCTCCCTAATCCCTTATCTGTCCCCCTCCCCACCTTTTATTAATAGCAGTGCACATGGGATCTTCCCATAGGTATAATTTACCAGTGCCGCTACTTCTGACAGCCATAGTTTCATTTTTGTAAACAGCTTTATTGAGCTATAATTTACATACTGCAAATTCACTATTTTGAAGTGTACAGTAAAATGTTTTCTAGTAAATTTATAGATTTATGCAACCAACATTATAATCTAGTTTTAGAACATTTCCATCATTTCCCCCAAATTTCTTGTGCCTATTTGTAGTTCATCCTCATTCCTGCCTTCAGCCCCAAACACTAATCTGCTTTTTCCTCTCTATACATTTGCCATTTCTAGCCATTTCATTGAAACGGACTTTTCTTTTTTTTTTTTTTTTTTTGACAAAAAAATACCAGAGCCCTAGAGAGGCCACATTTCTAATTCTAAAGCTATGCTCCTATATTGTGGCTCATTTACAACAGAAGGGTGATACAGAATCAAACACTCAAATACTTTCATTATTTGTTGGATAGCAAACTTTTTCTTTCTCTTATAAACCGGTGTCTCTGATTTGAAGTTATGTCAGTTAGAGTGAACCATACTGAAAACGATTGAGCCAGTATGTCATGTTGAAAAGTAAGGAAGAACTATTATTTATTATATTGGCAAAGGGTATTCAAATAAGTAGGATAACCAAGAGATTTTTAAAAAATTAAACACACAGCATTAATATTATGGTTTATAATTATTAACACTGGCCTTGGTTATAAATAGCAACTTATAAAAAATGCCTGGAAAATTTATAATATGCAGTATTGAAACAGTTATATTATATACATTTGCTGTTTCATTGAAAATAATGGATTTTCAAAATATCTCAGTTATGGATTAAGACCAATATTTCAGCAAAAACAATAAATAGTGTTAGAGTAACAGATGTTTGTATTTCATCTCATGTTAAGGTTTGCCTTACAAATAATATAAAACAAAATACTGATAACTCACGGACATGATTTAAGGCTTGTAGAATTTTTTTGGTCTAGAGAAGAAATCACTTGATTATTTTGATAATTTAACTCTGAACCCTGTGAATAACATCTTTTAGCACATCAAGGTTCATTCAATAAACTTCAAAAGAAATACTGTGAAAAAGTATATTTATGCCTTAGCTCATTCTGTTAATAGTCTAGGGGAGACTCTCTCTGAAACTAAGTTATTGTATGTCTGTATGTATGTTTCTGATGTGCAAGTTATTTCCATGTTAAAAAAGAATCGTTTCTTAAAAATCTGATTGTTATGCTGGTTATGGACTTTGGGACTTTCATGATCTGCCTCTTAGCAATTATAGCTGAAGGGCAGTCCTGTTTCACCTTGACGCTTACTTAAGCATCTATTAATACAGTACTCAGCTGGGTTTGTAAAGGAAGCATGTACATTGGCCTAGTTATCCACTGATCAGGAACTCTGGGTCTTTTGGCAGTGTTTGCTGAAGGCAATAGTAGAATCTGAGAAGGTGTAAAGGACAAATGTTGAATTGTATTAAAAAATTCATATCAATCTAAAAAGGAGTTGATTTATACCTTATGATATATGATATGTATTTTCTTTAAGAGTATCATCAAATTTTCAGTTGTATATATTAACAGCCTAAGATAATTTTTAATGCTTTTATTTTCTGTTAGAGTGAGTGTTATCCTAGTTTTGTGTCTAAATCACTTATGAAGGGGCAAGAAAGCTCTGTGGCCTATCACCCTTAAACAAAATTGCATTGTGTTTGACTGGTATTAATTTAAAAAAATTTGAATTATCATTTTGCTGAATAGCTTTGAAGATCCTGTCTTTTGCTGAGGGTCAGAAAATCCCAAAGTCATCTCTGCTGCTAGTGATGCCAGTTCTACAGATACTATCTTCCACTGCCTTGGAAGAATGTATATCCGTGGATGAAGAAGGTCCCTCTAGGCAGCAGTTGGCTCTAAACCTTTTGGAAATAGTACAGCAGGAGTGTTACAGAGACAATCACCAAAAGGTAATGAGTTATCCTTGTTTCTCTTAAAGTGTTGATGTAGGATTTATGTCTCTGCAGATAATCTTACCTTCATAGGAAGTATCTGTTTGGGTTTAAACACTATCATTGAACTTACCATTCTGTCAGGCAGCGGTATAGGAGATCTTAATATATTCTTCTGGACTACAGGAAGGGAGAGTAGTCCTGTTGTGAAACACGTTTTGGAAATGCTGCATGATCTTTTTTCCTCTTTGAGATTCCAGTGCACATTAGTAGTTAAAGGTCCCGAGGGATCCTGCAGAAAAGGAGCTAATCCTACTTAACCTAGTGCTTCTTCAACATATTTGAGCACAGAATTTTTTCTCATCGCACTGTTTAATGAGTGAAGCATATTGCTAGATCTGGGACAGGTCAAAGTGAGAAATGCTCCCTAAATGCCTGGAAGTTCTCGGATCAGTAAGAACTAAGACTTCGTTTTTTAATATGGCACCTTATGCCTGGAGTAACGGCTCTTGATGTCCCCTGCATATGCCCCTACTTTTCTGCTTCCAACTGAAAGACAACAGGCCTGTCACGCTCCATTCCTAGTCCTGCCTACCTCATTCTGCTTTTTTGGTGTCATTTTTCCTGTTACAATAATGTAAATTATTGTCAATGTTTGGTTAGTGACTGGGTTCTAGGCCCAGATTTGCCAGACTTTTTCTCCTTTGATATTTGAGTTTTGCTTTTGGTAAAATGCAGCATTACTTCCCAACCCCCACTCTTATGGGGATGGAATGAGGATTAAATATGATAGAGCCAATGAAGCATCTGGAGTCTCCGAGAGAGGTGAGGAGAGGCACTACATAAATACAAGGTAGAGCTATGTTTGTTGCTTCATTTGCAAATGTAGAGATACTTCTTATGTAGTGTTAAATGTTCTAGCAGCAAAAATCCAGTTATTATTCCTTATTTGAGCAGAAACTAGCCTGTAATTTTAGGCAAATTGAATGTATGCTGCAGCTTCCTGAATCCTAATTGTTTGACTAAAACTTTAAAAATGGAAGTAGGTAATTGATTTGAATTAAGAGAAAGAAATTCTTCTAGCATGAGCTCTACTAGGAGTACAAAATGTGGCCAAAAAATTCTAATAGCTTATTTACCTTACGCCTTGGTTTGCCCGTTGAGAAAAATAATGAGCCCCTGATTGTGGGTGGGGGCAGGGCAAGATGTACTAAGAGTTCTGTTCCTTTAAATCACAACTGTTATTTACTGAGGATCACCCTAACCCTAACTCTAATACAGAAGTGCTCAACTTACTATTTGCTCAGGTGTGTGTGAATCTTATTTGATGCTAATAGCTAGACTTTTTTTTTTTTTTTTTTTTTTTAGCAGCTGAACAGGGAGAAGGAAGGAATACAATTAGGGCTATAAACATCCTCCTCTTGATACTGTGCTGCTTTATTGAGGCTTTGAGTAGATACATGATCACCCTCTTAAAAAATTTAAGCCATATTTTACTGTTGGCTTTTTTACTACACCTGTTTGGAACTCCCAAATACACCTGTGAATTTAACATGCTCTGAACTCTCCAAGTCTCTTTCTGAATCTTTGCTTTTGCACATAATGCTCTATTTTATCTGAACTACTCATTCTTCAAGACTCAGGCAAATGTTCTCAGCGCCCCAAAAGTCAGAATTCATTGTCCTCTCCTTGCATCCTCAGCCCTTTTTGCATTACTCAATTGTATTGTGTCTTAATTTAGAGGGTTACATGTTTGTACCTCCAGCTGTCCTGTGAGCTCACTGGGGAAAGGAATCTTAGCTCTTTTCATGCTTTCTTTTTATTTTCTAAGGCATTTAGGAAGTTGTAACAATTTAAATTATTAGTATTTAAATTGCAACAGTTGTTGAACTTTTTGTATATTTCCACCCTAAGTGTTTCTGTGTCATCTTTTTGAGGAGATTGTAGATGAGAGCGTTAAAATTATTTTAGCCATTTGTCAAATGAATACTCTCCTATTTTCCACATACTTAAAGAAATAAATAACATGTTGGCTTACTTATCTTTGTATCCACAATACCTGATCCATTGTTTACCAGATGTTAGACATTCAGTAAATTTTTATTCAGTAAGGAATATGTGCTTTTGATAAGAATACAGAAGATCATTTTACCATCTTGATTTATTACAGAAAAACCTCTGTATGAAATCCACAGATTTCGTTATATTTGGTAGTTTTTGGATTGGTGAATCTGATTTACAGTGTTCGATTTAGAACTAGAGTAGTTCTTTAGAAATACCGTTCTTCTGATGGATGAAAACAAGGCTGAATGTCCTGCACTGTGCAATTCTGTAATTACTTCTCTGTTTCTGAAGTGTTGATAACCATAAAATAAAACACATTTTAACTTCTTCCAATTTCTATGAATTCAAAAATGGAAGAGAGCAAACCTGCCATTCATCTCTTTGAAATGAAAGATTAACATAATCTAATAAGACTTTTAAAAAATGTATAGGAAACAGAATTCTTTTCTATTTGGCTATTAAATGTGATATTTAAAACTACCTATTGTGTTCTCCCTAGGCAAGAGAAATCAAACACTAGTTGTAAATTCTAAAGTGCTTAAAACATCCTGTCTCCTCCCCTTCCCTCCCCCCAAGAGAGTGTGGGGGATAAAAGAAAGCATCAGTGTATGTATGAGTCAGGATCCAGTCAGGAGAGAGAAAACACATTGGTAATTTGAAAAAGGGAAACTTAATACAAAGAATTATGAATTAGTAAAAGGTGTGTTCAGATGCTAGAAGTTTTAAAAGAGTCTCTAAGGACTATTACAGTAGTAAATGTAGGGAGCAGCTACTACCTCGAAGCTATGGAAGGAGAGTACCCAAAGAAGGAACTGCAAGGGTCTCCCCAGTCAAGGCTGAGATTCAGACCTTATTGGAGAGAATGTGGATGTGGCCTGCTGGAGGATACAGTTTGCCGGGGTGACGCAGGCCAGAGCTGGTCCATAGGAAGCCACCTCTGGGGTCTCCTGCACATCCTTGGCAGCCATGGTAGGAGAAACCAGAGAAGCACACAGGTACCTGCAGAAAAGCCCCTTCTTCTGCTATGCCTTGCAGCGTCTGTCCTGCGCTCTCTATTGATAAGGTCTAACATTGCATCAGAGGGCAAAGGAGAAACGTTGACAACTTCCTGCTGTAGTATCACCAAGCCAGACAAAGAAGGGTGGATGTGGAGCTTAGAGGGAATAAGTTGCATTACTGGCACAGGAAGTAGGACAGGATGATAAAAGCTTTTTTGGAGGGGAGTGAAGGGAGATGGGTGAGATGAACTGGGAAAGGGGACCTAAAAGTCAAATTCCTGTAATTGCAGAGGAGGGCAAAATTCATCTTCTGTAAAACTGTTTTAGTCAACAGAAAGATTTAGAGACAGCTTGACTGAGCTAAGGTCTACCATATGTTTATTCATTCTATGTCTGTTTTTAAAAATTAAATATGGTACTTTGGGTCCCTGGTAATAAAACAGTGCCAAGTAGTTTTTATTTGAAGTTTCTTTGAAGTAGTATATAGTAAGCAGAAAATATTTTGAATATTTATCTCTTTGAAATCATAAAATTTGAAATGGATTGTCATTGTCCTACTTACAGTTAAGGTTAACATTCATTGAACATGTGCTGTATGTTGGGAGTTGTTATGTGAGTCAACTCATATTTTTCACAATAACTGTGAAATAATAGCATATTTTGTTTTGTTTTTTGCCATGTCTACCTGTGTGGCCTTAGACTAGTTGATGAACCTTTCTGAGCCCTGGTAAAATGAGCAACAAAGCACCTGCTTCATGGATTTGTTTATTCGAGCACTTTGCATGTGCAGGCTTTGTTCTGAGCACTTTGCTATATATTAACTCATTTAATTTTATTCTAGGATCTTTGAGGTAGGTAATTTTATTGGTCTCATTTTATTTAAGAGGTAACCGAGGCATAGAGAATGTAAATAACTTGCCAAGGGTCATATGGTAGGCACCCAATTATTTTTTAATAGCTTTATTGAAATGTAATTCGCATATATACACTTCATTCATTTAAAGTATACAATTTTGTACTTTAGAAAATTTTTATAACCCCCCAAAACTGCACCACTTAGTCATCACTCCCCAATTCTCTGATTCTCCCCTCACCCCCCAGCGTAGGCAATCTCTAATTTACTTTGTGTCTCTATATAGATTTGCCTATTATGGACATTTCCTGTGTATGCTGTGTATAGAATCTTACCATATTGGTCCTTTGTGACTGTTTTTTCACTTAGCATAATGTTTTCAAGGTTCATCCATGTTGTAGCATGTACTAGAACTTCATTTTCTTTTATGGCCAAATAATGTTCGATTATATGGATAACATCACATTTTATTCTTTCATTCATTTGTTGAACTTTTGGGTTGTTTCCACGTTTTGACTATGAATAATGCTGCTATGAACATTCATGTGTAAGTTATTGTGTGAACATATGTTTTCATTTCTCTTGTGTAGACACATAGAAGTAGAATTGCTAGATCATGTGACAACTGTATGTTTCACTGTTTAAGGAGCTGCTTATTTTCTAAAGGGGCTGCACCATTTTGCATTTTCACCAGCAGTGTGCAAGAGTTTCAGTTTCTCCCCATCCTTGTTGTTATTGTCTGTCTTTTTGACTTCAGCTGTCGTATTGGGTGCGAAGTGGTATTTTATTGTGCTTTTGATTTGCATTCCCTGGTAGTATTCTGATTTAATAAAATACTCATTTTCAGTCTAGGAAACTGAGATTAGAGAGGTTAACTTGTCCGAATTACACAAGTAGTGAAAGATAGAGTTGGAATTCAGATTTTAGCTATTTGATTCTAAAACCTACATCCTGTTACCCCCACTTTCATTTTCATTTCTCTCCCTTTTTTTAGCACAATAATTTTTCATCTTTGTATTGATCTTGGAAGTAAATAAAAGCATTTCAGATTTACAGGGAAACAAACAGCAAATTAATAGTAAATTGAAGCACACTGGTTTCTTAAGAGTTTTTGGTTGAAAGTTGAAAAATTAGTAAGTCTGAGGTCCTGTGCTCTGTCATCATGGTCTGAAAGACATGGGACTGAGGATGGTGTGGGTTCTCTTTTGGTTATAACCAACCACTTCTAAGTCTCTCAGTGCTTATCTAGATTCCTCACAGAGGTGTAGAGCTAGAAAGGCTCTCTTGAGGCTTTGTCTAGTCCAGTCTTCTGCTTATTGTCTGGTGAGTGATTAATATCCTTTCTAGCAATAATCTATCCTACTTTTAAGGATTGCAAAGTTTGAGTTTCCATACGCTCTTCCCACTTTTATTTTAGTTACTATAATAATTGAATGTCATTCTTTATAGTTAACGACAATCTATATTCACCTGTATTCACAATTTCTTTTTCAGACCTCTCTTGACAAAGAAGTACTACCAGATGTCTGTCTTATTGTTACTACTTAATGCACCTGAACATTTTTATTAAATGATTCTTAGATTCTCAACTCTTTTACATCTGTAAAAGATGCTTTATAACCATCTTTATAACTCTAAAGCAAAGATGCTTTATAATTTAAATGTGTTTTTCTATGGATTCTCTTCTCTTTTATTTTTTATTGAGATATAATTCACATACATAAACCTGTCTTTTATTTTTAAACACCTACCTTCTCCTCTAAAAGAGCCTATGAGCACTTTCATGGGTCCTCCCCCAGGCTATGGGGCCAGGCTTTGGTTGCTGGTCCTGAGAGAAAACCCTTGATTATATCCTTGCCCTGGGACGGTGCCAGGGGCAGCTGTCACTCAATAGGATAATTTTTCCTGCTACTCTAACCTTAGGCAAACAAACAAACAAACAAAAAACAGAACCTAAACCTGAATTTAACACTTCAAGCAGTGTAGGATTGCTTTTCTGTTTCATTGTTTATTCTTACACATCTCTGTAATGTTGCTGCTTTTGACTTTAGTTATAGTTTATGGTGATTTCCAAATTATTTTCTTTCTACTCATATCCACCGGTTTTATTTTTCTCTTTAGAAAATGACAGCAATAATATTTCCCTGAATTTTGCAATTTCAGGCACTGTGCTAGGTGCTTTATAGATATTATCTCATTCTCTACCTCAGTGACATAGGCAGGAAAGTAGTCATTAGTTAAATTTTACAAATGATGAAACTAATTCACATACATAAAGGTATCTTTTAGTTTTAAACACTTGCTTTCTCCTCTAAAAGAGAATATGCTTAGAAAGTACATATGGTATATGCTTAGAAAGATTTCATAATGGCTAATAGCTGGCCTGGCTGTGCTAAAGTCCTGGTCTTTTAAATGTTAAGTCCAATGCTGTTTGTAATTAGTCTAAAGAGCTTCACTGTAGTCACTAATGAATTTTATCTTTTTGGGAAGAAAAATATTTTTAGAGAGATACAGCTGTATAAACTTAGATATTATTTAATTTAAAAAATTTTTAATTTTTTTGAAATAGTAATACATTTAAATAGTTCCTAAAGTATTACTATAAAATTACATACAGTGAAAGCCTCCTTCTTGCCTTTGATTCCAGTTGTCCAGTTCTCACTCTCCCAGATAGATCATGATGATTCATGGTTGCTAATTTCTTTTGTATTTGTCCAAATACTTTTCTTTGCATATAAAAGCAAATACAAATATATAGCCTTTTTTTCATCACCCTTTTTTTTTTTTTTTTCCAAAGGTAGGATCTCGCCCTGTCACCCTAGGCTGGAGTGCAGTGGCATGATCGTAGCTCACTTCAACCTCTAAATCCTGGCCTCAAGCGATGCTCCTGCCTCAGCCTCATGAACAGTTAGGGTGACAGGTGTGCCACCATACCTGGCTAATTAAAATATACATATATATTTTTTTGTAGAGACAAGGGGTCTCACTGTGTTGCCCAGGCTGGTCTCAAACTCCTCGCTTCAAGCAGTCCTCTGCCTTGGCCTCCCAAAGTGCTAGGTTTACAGGTGTTGCACTACCATGCCCACCCTCTCCTCACTTTCTTTAAGAAAAATTAGTAATGTTCCAGGCACACTATCTGTATCTTATATTTTCATGTGAGGTATCTTTTCATATCAATACAGATAGAGCTTCCTCATTTGTTTTTACGTGGCATTTATCAAATAAATTTCATATCCACTCTTAAATATACTCAAGAGAATTGAACACTGACATCCTTACAAAACTTTTACAGGAATGTTTATAGCAGCATTATTCATGTGATAGCCAAAAAGTGGAAACAACCCAAATGTCCATCAATTGACAGTGAATAAACAAAATATGTTATAGGAACACAATGGAATATTATTTGGCAATGAGAAGTAATGAAGTATTGATATAAACTACAACATGGATGAGCTTTGAAAACATGCTATGCTTGGTCTTTCACCAAGGACCACGTATTGTGTGTTTCCTATTATATAAAATGACAAAAATAGAAACAGAGTAGATTGATGGTTGCCAGGGGCTGGAGGTATGGGTGGGGAAATGAGGGTTAATGGGTATGGGGTTTTTGTTTGGGGCGATAAGAATGTTCTAAAATTAAATAGTGATGATAGTTACATAACTTTATGAATTACTAAAATTTCCCGAGTTGTAAACTTTAAAAGGGTATATTTTAAAGTATATGATTTATATTTTAATAAAGTTGTTATTAAAAAAATTTATAAAGCTTAACTTTTACTTCCCATCCTTACAGTTGTTGTCCATGTAAGTCATCCTCTAATAAACAGTTATAACCTAGAGGTTTCTAATTTGTCATACCATACTCTACATGATTTGAATTACTTTATTAGCAGGCAATGTCTCATGATTCTTTAATGTCTGTGGCTTCTTCTCCTGAGCCATTTATGAGCACAGCTCACCCTGGCAGGTTCTATTCACTCTCTGGCCCTGACTGTGCTACTTTAATTCTGTGAGGAGCCATTTTTCAGATTGACCTAAGTATAATATCATTTGTGGGTATTGTTTCAGTTTAGAGCTGTCAGGCTGTTTCTTGTTGCAGAAGTTAGTCACAATTATTAATGAATTCCCAGGCTCCAGCTGAACCAACTTTGTTCCTATCAACATACTGTCTGTTATAAAAATGAATTGTCCTCAGTCCAAGTCTGCCATCTGCCCCAGGCTGTCGCTTACGAAGGCCTGGGGCTGGGCAAATACGGTATTTTTTCCCTATCTTCCTTCTCATTGCTGAATACCTTTTTAGTGACAATAGCTTTTTCCAAACTCTGTTGCCTGTGGATCTTTTTATATTGATCCGTTTTTTTTTCTGCCTTAACTGGGAATGAATGGTAAACGTGAGGAAAAGTTGTGATAAACTGTTCTAGAATTCTGCCTAACAACTATTTTCTCTCTGTGTGTAATCCTATTACCTCAAATGTGTGCTGAGAGGATTTTGGCAGGAATTCTAACTCTGTATTCATTTTGTTGGAAGGAATGATTTCTTTCCATGAACTATAACAAATAAGTGAATGTCAGAAATGTATTTCTGATAACTATGTCATTTATTGATGCCTTTTTTTCCTCTTTATTTTTTCAGCTCTCCTACAGGCTTGAATTCCCTATAACCAGCATGTATGGTTCAATATTTGCAGCCTGGAGGATTCTTGAAGTTATGAGAGAAGAGTCTTCAGCAAGTGACTGGTTGGCTTCCGTAGAGTCATTGCTCCCTATTACGACAACGATCCCTGCGCACGTGTTTCTTCTGCTGGCTCAGCTCCTTGTTGAAGATACAGGACGAAATCTTCACCAAATACTGAAGGTCACTACGGAATTAGCCCAAGCAGATTCTTCTCAGGTAAAGCAAGAGAATAATGGAGCAGTGATGAGGGGAAATCTTAGTTTTTGGAATTGTAGATTATTTTTCATAGATTATTTATCTGCACGTCTTAAATTATTGCAGTTTTTTTTTTTTTGCTACCTTTATTCTCCCAATTTATTCTTCTTTTTCCTTACTCTGAGTTGATGTATATACTTAATGATGCAAACATTTCCTTAATAAAGCATACTTCACAAGGAAATCTGCACATGGTGCTATTCTGGTTCTTCCAGTTTTTGGTGGATTTGCTAATTCATAATGCTTTTGCTAATTCTTATAACCTATTCCAAGATACATATTCGTTAGTTCTAATATTGGTGATTTAATGTGGACCCAGATTAATCAATTCAGGATAAAGCTGCCTGTATAACAGGTATTAATATCTTTTTAACTTTTTGCAATTTGATCGTATCTTCAGTCATTTAATAAACTAGAAAGTATTAGATACTTGCTATGTATGGTACTGATACACATGCTGGATTGTGATGCTAAATAATCTTTCTTTCTGTGTGCACAGAACTTAGAGTGTAATGAGAAAGCAGTCAGGCATTGATAAGACTTTTTTCCCCGCCTTTTAAACTAACCACATATTTATCATAGTAATCTGTGATTTTTTTTGATTGGATAGAATCTTTAGACTGCATTTCCTATGAAGGGAAGGGTTTTCTAACCAAGTAAATATGGCATTTTAATTATCCTCTGTTTATCAGTACTTGTGCTTGTGGTTTTGTTTTTTTTTTTCCCCCAAGCATGGTGAACAAAACATTCATCTCTTAATGGAAAAATTATGTGTTCCTAGAGGAAGAAACTTGATAGCAAAGGTGGGGTAAATGTGTTTACTTAAGATATGAAGTTGATGTATTTGGAATTCCTTTTTAACCCCAATTGTCACGCTCATTCCTTTTTGTCAAGTAAACAACTGATGATATCTCACAAAAAATTTTCACTCTGATCAGGCCTCTTCTATTCTGATTCTGCAAGTGGATCTATAATGTACTCAAAGTACCTCTGTTTCATGATGTGTATATAATGTGAATCATTTCAACTTGCTTTCTTCTGTATTTTTCCTTTCACTTTCTATAATGATTCTATTTCTAACCAATGTTTTCTTTCAGTGTTGACACCTTGTAGGATAATCTCTTTAGACGAGTTAAGGCACAGATAATGCCTGCAGATTATCTAAAGAAGGATCCCTTGAAGTCATACAGTGGATTAGGTTGATCTATGTACATCATTGATGTAAAACATATATTACCGTTGTTTTTACACGCACACGCACACGCACACACACACTCGGGAGATGCATTTGGTATTTGAAATTCTAGGGTGATACCTTGGTTACAAGTAACAGAAACCCATCTTAAGCTCCCATAAATAGTTTTTCCCCTTTTTTATTTGTAGTTGACACATAATAATTGTACATATTTATGGGATACAAAGTGATATTTTGATACGTATATGCAGTGTGTAATGATCAAGTGAGGATAATTAGCGTATCCATCACCTCAAATGCTTATCATTTTTCTGTGTTGAGAACATTCAAAATCCTCTCTTCTAGTTTTTACTATTAGTAGCTCTAGTATTTAGGTTAATCATGGCCTAGATAGTTTTTTCAAGGCACTTTCTTTTTCAAGTTCTTTCTTCCCTCTTGGGCTAGAAGCCCAACGCTTTATAACCTTATGTTCAAGATCTAAAAGAAAAAGAGAAGTAGAGAATGCGTGGTTGGCCTTGCTTGGGTCGTGTGTCGACATTGGGCCAGCCATCGCAATAGGATAACGGAGCAGTTTAATTGGCCATACCAGGTGGGATAGAAGTGGGTGAAGTGTCAGGGCTTTAGCATTGTCTGTGCCACCAGGTTCACATGGAATGAGGGTGGGTTGGTTCCCCAAAGGAAAGATAATTTCCTGTGATACAAGTGGGAGTGCGTTAAATAGGCCAAATATGTCGAGCAGAACTTCTCAATTTGTGTTCCAGGGGACACTGAAATGCTGTAAATGTGGTAGGTGTGCTGAGACACTATCACCTCTCAGTACTCTGGCAGTTGTCTCTGCTCGGGATGCCCAAAATCTATGGCTGTCAGCTTCTCACCGCATTCATTTATTTACCCTAGTATCCTCATAAACATTTTTCATGTGCACCATGAAATGGAACAAGTTGGGAGACACTAGGGTGACCATTCAGGCTCTTGTATTTATTCAATAAATATTTATTAAGAAGCATTACTGTAAATTGAAGTCAATATGTCACACTTCTGTTGATTATTTTTTGGATAGTTTTGAAAGAAATGAGAAAAATACTCTGTGTAATTGTGCTGTTAAAGTGAACGTCAGAGTGAACTGTTTAAATATAGTTACCCAAATTTATGTGTAAGCAAAGGTGATATCATTAATAAGAACTTAGAAGTGAAGCTGTTTAAGTCTTTAGAGAAAAGGAGAAGTTTCCTAGAAATAGGAGGTAATGGTTTTCTGTTTTCTCCTTACTTTTCCTTGTGAAGTGACCATTTCCTATTATTTTACTGATCTTTTGCTACAGTGTGAAACAGCCAAAAAGAAAGGACTGAATATTTTGAAAAAGCAAGTTTTCTAATTGTGAATAGATGCTTGGAGTAGATTGAATGTGAATGAAATTAGAGTTGTGCTCTGTTATTGGTGGAGTGATTTCTATTTCATGTAGTTGACAAGACTACATGAAATGCGTTCATATTTCATGTGTGTTTGTCCTTTGTTTCCTTACAGAAAGAAGAGCAATGATCATTAACTCAAATTCAGGCTAATCGTTCCTATTTACTTAGCCTCATTTATTAGTAGTCTAAAAGAAAAGAATTTCAAGGCTGTCTTCCACCTCTGTTTTGGTGGTCACCTAACCTCTGTGGTAGGATTCTGTTGCCTACAGTGTGGTTATGTAAATATCATGTTTGAATGACACCTTGATTTATTCTAAGAATCCTACTGTAAGACCTCGTTGAGAGAAAATACTTGACAAATTTGAAAGAGATAAGCCATATATGAAGTATGTGTTGGTGCTATTGTTACTTTTATTAATTCTAGGTGGTATTAATATAACTTATTTTTGGTAGTGCTAATTAACAGTAATACAAATTAATATCAACTAGTGACACTATATTAGTGTTAATAATAGTAAAAAGAAAACTGATTTAAAAAAATGAGATTATCTTACTTCTTACCTATCCTGCAGTTTGATGGTTCCCCTTTTCCCAGTATGAGTTTTCATCCTTAGTCTCTTACCTGGTCCCCTTGTGGCATACACTTTCCATTAGGTGTGGTGCATTTAGGGCCATGGAAGACTAGGAAGATAAGTGTTCTGAAGGCAGCCTGGTCTTGTGAGTACTGTTCAGAGTTAACTGGATACAGATGATTAGACAGTTACCTACAGGTGAAGCAGTAAACCAACATTTGAAAAAAAGTGAGAAATTTCTCCCCCATACTTGGAAATGCTATCAACAGTTACTAATAATCCTTATAGTTTTCTTACTCAGACATCATGAGACTCACTTTGTAGAATAAACAAACTCAGGTCAGGCAGTACTCCATAAAAGTTCCATGCTTTTCACATTCTTGGAGGGAATATCTTAGAGTATTGTGGGGAGAAGTCCAAGAATGAGCATTCTGAGTGAATTCCCATGAAAGTCTTGAAAGTTTTAAAGACATTGATTTATTTTAGATAGATATTTTCATATTATAGTCTTTGCTTATAATAAATGGGAGTTCTATTTTCTAAATTACTGTTGTTTTTTTTTCCTGAAAGTAGCAGTTGATACATTCATGTGTTTTTTGGTTATATTTAAATAATTTCTGCCTTTCTGATACTGTGAGTAATGTTATTTTCCCACGTTTTGATGTAAATCATTCAGGCTGCCTTCAGAGATGCCTAATGACAACTGTAGTGCATGGCTTCGTGGCTCATGTATAATAGTGCTCAGTTGGCCAAATTTTTTTCTCATCAGAGAGCTATTTCCTATCCCTGTGATTTGTCTGGGATCTAGCCACATCTGGTATGAAATCAGCAGTAGTGAACGTTAAGTATAGGCTCTACTGAGTTAATAAGGGATGATCGGATCCCAGGCCTAAATGAGGACTTCTTCTGAATTTTAATTTATGGCCCTTTTAAAGGCAATATCAAATCATATTTTGAACCCATAGCCAATGATTGACCTGCCTGTGTAACATGATTGTGGACACTTAGGAAATGTCTGAGGCCAATATAACTTCCTTAAAGAAGGGGTTAATGACTCCTAGTTAATCAACGAGTATTGATTGACCTCCTGTATCCTCATGCATATGAACCTAGCACAGTGACATCTCACTTGTCCAGAACCACATCTGGCTCTGTGATCTGCACTGTGCTCCTTGAATACGCCACCTAACAGGTGATAACACCAGTTCTGTACCACTTTCTGCAACCCATTTTGTATACCTGATTATGTCTTGCTGCTAAGACTCTTGACCAGAAGCCTTACTTTTTCTTCCTCGCTTTCTGTCCTTTCCTTCCTTTTTGGATTTTATATTTAGTTCTTTGCCAAATCTGACCTTGGCTTCCAGTAGTATTCCAACCATTTTCTATCTGGCTGCTTCAGGTAAGCTTATCTTTGTATCTACCTGGGACTCCTCCCACCAATCCCCCATAATGTTTCTCTGGCCCCTTGAGAAGAAAGGGCTATTACCTCTTAAAACCTTCTCTAATATCTATTCTGCCTTTCCTTCTCTATTGGGCTACCCTATAGCTGTTGCTATTGAGCATTATATCCAGGGAATAATAGAGGTGTTGGAGGAAGCTGTTTTTCACATAGCACTGTGATTCTATAAAAGCCTATAGGAGTTATTGGGTACTTAATAGTATGTCTTATAAATATTTGTAGAGAGAATACCTGATGAAAGATTATATTGTTTTGGAAATCAAGGCCACTTGTTAGTGGTTTTAAGACCTGAGAAAATGTGTTTTTTTTTTTTTCCCCTATGCTTCTACATATAAGGTTAAGGGTTTAGGGCAAGATTAAATACTTAGGTATCTGAACGGAACATAAACCACAAAGATTAGTAATTTTTAGATAGGTTGAGATAGTTATAAAATAAAATCTTAGTTTTGTATCTCACCTTCAATAGAATAACTCTAAATATGTGTAAGGTATAGCAACTTCTTTTTCACTGATTTATAAAATGGAAAATGCCAAAGAATAAAAGATTATAAATTTGACTTTAGTGAACCACAAGTTCCTTCCTTCCTTAAAACCTACCCTCAATGCTGAGCTTAACAAAATGAATTCTGTGAAACTCAGTGCCTGTTTCAAACCCTTGGTACTTGCTTACTTTTCTTGTGTTTGGAAGTGGGGGTAAAGTCATGTTTGTTTTATTTTGTTTTGTTTTTACTTGCATTTTACAACTCTGAGGTCTTTTATTTTCTTTTTACATTTTGGTTGTTAAGTCTAGCTAAAGGTCCTGCTTAATGGGAACAGTTGCAATCTTTGATAATTTTATTCTTTGTGATGTTTTCAGTGCTTAATTCTTTCCATTTGTAAAAGTGTACACTATTTGAGCCATTTGAAATCACTTATGTGGTTAGGTTCATGGCCCATGACTGCTGGTCTTTTAAAAGTCATATATTTTCAAATGGTAAAAGTTGACTTAGAGGGCAGAATCCTGTGATAGTTCTACTCAGGGTCATAAGCCATATTTTAACATGGAAAATGAATAGGAAATGTGTGAAATTTAATGGTCTGTAAGTTACTGCTGTGAGAAAAGGAGAAAATATATTCTATAAAAGAACTTGTACAAAGAGTCTTTGGACACTTTGCACTCTGTTCTGTTGTCACTGAGTTCTATGAATTGCTACCCCCCGAAGTCATTCTGCTTCCTGTGTTCTTCACACTAGCAAAAAGAACAGAATGTACAGTACTTTTAATAAAGAGCTTTATAGATAAGAAGTGGTATACTACTATTCCCTGGTAGCCATGGCATCGATTATGCCTAGAGAAAAATTAGGATGAGCCTGTCAGCATGAAGCAATTAGACAAAGAGAAACACAGACCAAAATACAAGGTCAAGTTGCATCTACCCTATCCAAAAGAAATATGTTTATTTCTTCTTTGTAAATCTCACATAAATATCTGTAGAATAAAATGCTTTTAACTGGCATTTGAACTCTTTTGTGGTTTTCCATTTGTGTGCAAAAAGCCTAAAGTTTATACTCAGGGAAGCAGTTCTGAGTCAATTCTCTGCCTTTCCTGAGTGTTACTATTTGGCTGAGTTATTTCTGATGAGTCTACAGATTAGAAATTACATAAAATTCTCATGGAAGGAATTGTTTGTGATTTTTCTGTTCAGCGCGTATCACTGTGATACTCACTGGCTTACTAATATACTGAAACAAAACCCATTTGTCTGGGTGTGTCACTGAACACTAAGCGTGAGAAAGGATGGGGCAGGGTTTAAGGAGGAGGGTCCAAAACTGCATTCAGAACAGCGGAGTCTATCTGCTTGCAGCTTAATAGCAGGTATCGGTAGGTTTGTTTCTGGTTAAAACTCTCTAAGGGATGGGCTTCTAGTGTTGTTGAAAGGCTCTGAGAAGGGAATCAGAGCAGACTTTATGATAACTTTGAATTTCACAATAGGCTTGAAGAATTCCATTCAAGGGGAAAATAAATACACTGAAGTCCACCTTTGCCAGAACACAATTTTTCTTAGTGGAGAGGGAAGGGCGAAGTGGCATTTGAACCTCTACATACTTGCACCCTAAAATGAAGCTGATAGTTGACATGCCTCACCATTCTTCAGCCCTTCCACAGTCAGCCCTTCAAGTCAAAGGAGAGCTTTATTTAAGGAAAGCTTTTTTTTTTTTTTACATCTACAGAAGCCAATTCCCTGCAACCAACATGGCCTTGATTCATAAATGTAAATGGATAATCAAGACTCACCAGACTTAAGAAAAAATTTAACAATGTGACTAACCAGAACATTGTCTCCAGAAGAAAGGAACTCAGGGAGCAGAAGATAATGTAAAAACAATCTATGTTCTAAGAGATGTTGGAAAGATATTGTATATGTGTTTTTGTATTGTGTACAAAAATACTGCTGTGAGAAAGAAGAAATTTGAGACCTAGAGATTTGGGAAATTAAAAATGTTTGTGATAGCCATGGTACATATATGGAGATTATATTAGTGATTTGTAGAATATTCAAGTAAATATTTCAGAACATAGAGCAAAAAGATGAAAATGGAAAAAGTGAAGACATCAAGGGTCAATCTTGGCATTCTAACATCTATCTAATGGAATTCGAGGGTGGAGGGAACAGAGAGAATGCAGGATGGAAGCTTAAAACATGACAAAGAACTCTTTCCCTGAGCTGAAGAAAAACAAAGGCTACAGATTGTTAGGACCCTCTAAAATCCAAGCAGCACATATGAAAATATATAAAAACCTAAATATGGCCGAGCGCGGTGGCTCACGCCTGTAATCCTAGCACTCTGGGAGGCCGAGGTGGGCGGATCGTTTGAGCTCAGGAGTTCGAGACCAGCCTGAGCAAGAGTGAGACCCCATCTCTACTAAAAATAGAAAGAAATTATATGGACAGCTAAAAATATATATAGAAAAAATGAGCCGGGCATGGTGGTGCATGCCTGTAGTCCCAACTACTCGGGAGGCTGAGACAGGAGGATCGCTTGAGCTCAGGAGTTTGAGGTTGCTGTGAGCTAGGCTGACGCCACGGCACTCACTGTAGCCTGGGCAACAAAGTGAGACTCTGTCTCAAAAAAAAAAAAAAAAAAAAAAAGAACCTAAATATGTCCCCAGAACTTCAAGGATAAAGAGAAAATCATAACAGATTTCAGAGAAGAGTCGGAAAGGAAAAACTTACTTGAAATTATATTGACGTTAAATTTCTCGCTAGCTGCATACTGGGTACTGAAATATTTTGGAGTACTATCTTCCAATTTCTTGGGGAAACTCACTTTGAACCTGGCATGTTTCTTCCTATTATCCTACCTTTTGTGAATAATGGCAGTAAAGGCTTTTTCAGATGTGCATGAATTCAAGAATATTTCTTGCTTACTGATTTTATGGGAGAAAAAAATCCTCAGGGATGTACTCCAGCAAAACCAAAAATGAATGCAAGAAAGCATAGAGTAGAAATGTTGAATGATGATCAAAATATCCAGAAAATCTTATGGTTAATTTTGAAATAATTATTTATATAAAATATAAAATGAAACCCTTGAATTAAAATACTAGCTGATTAAAACATGGGAAGTGGTGGGAGTACGTAGTGGGAATGTGATAGTGTGACGAGTGAGAGCATGCTAGGGTGGAGTTCTGTTTGAAACTGAATAGTTCTAGATGTTGATAGAAAAATAAGGTTAAATGTAATCAGTTATTAAGGTTATTAAGGTTATTAGTAATTGATTGTCTATAATTTCCAAATAATATAACAAGAAAAAAATCTTAAAAATGGCAAATATTAACATAAAATAAAGATGGTAGAAATTAGTTCAAATATGACAGTTATCACAATTACTGGAATGAATTAAATTCCTTTATGAAATAAAAAGCTCTTATTGGGTTAAAAAAAATACAATTCTATACTGTTTCCAAGAAACATCTGAAATTGAAAATTGGTGAGTATCAAAAACTAGGTAAATGGTGAAAAAGCCACAAGATGTGTTAATATTGCCATCCAAGATAGATAATGTAGAGTACAATGTAAAAAGCCTGTCACAGGACAAAAAGGGATATTTTATACTGATAAATTGTAGAATCCCAAATCAGATTTAAAAACAATTCCACTGAAGTTAGAAATAAGAAAAAACTGTCTGAAATCAATTTTTTTGTTATTCTACTGGAGGTTCTGGTCATTGTTAATCAAGAAAAAGAAATAAAATTTATATATATATAATAAGGGAAAAACTCAAAGCTCTTAATATGTACAGACAATTGGAAAATACAAGAGAATTTACTGCAAAGTTCTTCCTTTCAGAATGGAAAAGAAAGTTCAATAAGGTGGCCAGATACAAGGTCAGTACACAAAACCAATAGATTTTCTTTACAAAAACAAATAAAACAATGGCTGTATGTGAGAGAGATATCATTTATTAACAGCACAGAAACTATAATTTGAAATACTAGAAATATATAAAAACAGAATTTATAAAACTTAACAAATTATTAATGGCCCTTAAAATGATGCCTTAGATAAGGAATTTATGTTATATTTATCATTGTTTGGTTTGAGGTTTAATGATCTTTAGATTGTAAGATACTGAGTTTTAGTTTTCCATTGATTACCTTTACTTGTTATATGTGTTCTGATTCATGACCATAAGTTCACTGCAGAAAGATATTCAATTAATAGATTTCACTTACAGTGCTGCATGTCCCAGAGTGGGGTGTTTGTGTCATGTTTGCCAGCTTGATCACATTCTGAGCTCTGTTGAAAGTCAGTTATAGGCATTTTGATAAACTGGTTAATGCTCTGGAATAAATTGTTTCTTTTATTCTTAGTGTCTGATGCTAAATAGGTTTAAATGTAGTCTATTCATCTAGAAGCTGTGTTACCTACTTGAACAAAGTAATAGGTAATAAAATAGCCAAATTTACATATGCTTGTGTACCAGTCATTCCAATCACTTTATTTGCATATATTAACTCATTCAGTTCTCACAAACAGCCCGTTGAGGCTAGTACCACTACTGTTAGGAACTGAGGCATAGAATTTGAGTAACTTGCCTAAAGTCACAGAGCTAGTGATTGGTGGAGCTGGATTTGAACCCATGACATATGATTCCAGAGTCTATGCTCTTACCCAATATGCTATTCACCCTCTCAGCAACTTTTAGTTAAATCAATTGTTATTAATTTTTGAAAGAGTAAACAAGATTCACTAGCTTTATAATTTTTAGAGTGGCCCAGTCAGTTATATAGATAATCATAATCAAAACGCTAAGAGGGGAGCCTTAACATTTGTTTGAAATCTGTCCATGTCTTCAGTCTTGTGTGATTTTTGCCTCTGTTATGCTGGCTTCCATTGGCCCTTGTATAAATAGACAAGCCACTTAAACAGAACACACAGACATGCACAGATACACACACAGCCATGACTCCTGTAAGTATATATCAAAAGGAGGATATTGAGAAGGTCCAAGTGAATCAGTGTTACAAACGTCCTATGCCCAGTATGTCCTATTGCTATAGTATCTTGAATGCCTACTTGGGATTATTGCTTAATGGTCAAAAATTTTTTATTTATGTTTTTGTTTGTAATGATCATAGTTGGGCAAATCTGACATAATAAAAAAAGGCATATTTTTTAGTAAACAAAAATTATATTCACTTTATTTTGAAAAATAACGTAACATTTGAGAAAATTATATCTCAGTTGTTAAGTTTGAAACATTTAAAAGGTTTGGCAAGCTATACACTCAATTTGGGATCTTGAAAGGGCATAAAAGAATTAGTTATTCAGTAAACAGTCATGGAGAACCTCTTTGCGATACACGTTTTAGTTGGAATTTAGGACACAAAGACAGTTATTGGGGAGTTCATAGTATATAGGAAAGAGGGGCAGTATACTCTGTGATAACTGCTAAGATGCAGGGAAACACAGGGTATTGTGCAATTCCAGAAAGGGGCAGCGAAGTCAGAATAGGGGCCAGAGAAGGCTACTTGGAGTAGGTGATTCGTGTGTAAGTCTTGCTGGACAAATACAAGTTAAAAGAGAACATCTTTGAAATGAATTGGCAGGAGCAGATAGCCCGTTACTAGCACATATGAAGTATTTTTTTATTTTATACATGACATTTACATGATCCTCTTTGAGTACCATTGTTGAACAAACAGTGGAATAAATAACATTTGTGGAGGTCCTGGATTAGTTCTTTATTTTGTGAACCGTAGTTTCACTAGCAATACTTTCCTCTTGTATTTCAGAATTAATTTTCTTGTTGGGGAGTTAAAGAAAGCCAGTAACATATAGTCGGAATTATAGCTTCTGATAGCTGTATTTGAGATGTGTCATGATTTGGTGGATTGATGGGAAGCCTACCAACTCTAGAATTCTTAAAGTTGGCCAGCCGTGTTAATTCTTTTACTAGAAGTCTTGAAACCTATGCTGTCCTTTTTTCTGTTGAATACACTGGGCTTTTACCCTACCAATGGCAAGTTTGAGCTTTTCATGATAGAGAGTATAATAGACTCTTTGGCAAATTTTCAGGACAATTAATGTAATGAAATTGGGTGTTCTGAAGTCAGTTTGTTTCAGATGGGGTAGACATGCTTACAATCTAACTAGAGCCAGACACATAGTTAAAAAGTGACTTGGGATGATTTCTATATGGCAGGCTTATGGTGGATTGATTGCACTTTTGGAGGCCATGTGTCCTGTCTTCCTTACTTACTACCGTTCTTGTGGGAATGGATTACTTGTGCATTCAAGACAATTTGTGTATTTTTTCCTCTGTCTCTAAAGAAAACAAGCATATAAAAATATATGTAATCTGAATTTTATTGTATTACAGACTCTAATAGTGCTAAAGCTGAATGAGATTAGGAAAAATTAGCATTTTGAAATGTGTTATAGTTATCTTGAATGTTAGCTGTCTTCACAGAGAATTTTTAGTAGATACAATTAGATTTAGAATTCATAAAGGAATTTCTCAAGGGAAACTATGTCTTACTTGTTTGTGCCTCCTAGTAACCTTGGAGAATTTTTGGGCTTTGATACGTGTTTTGTTGACTGATTGAATTAACACATAAATAGATGTGTTTACCTACTGTCCTGGAACCAATAAACTATTTTCCAATATTGTCATGTGTTATCCAAACTAATAGATGGAACATTGTGGAGTCTAGGGACAGGGTTTGGGTTAGGTTAGATTACAGCAAAATCTTATTAAATGAAATCGTATTAATTTAGGGTTCAAGGTGATTTGATACAGGCTGAGTTAAAACATAAGCAGGTGTTGAAGCTATTGTTTTTAGGCAGTTTGGATTTGCTCATTTGCTCAGTACAATGAATGTGCCAATTAAAAATGATCAAATTATCTATTCAGTAAGACATATCAGCAGGGACTGGTACTTGGCAACACTTGGCTAATTAGTTTGTTACAGTATATACGTGAAAGTAATAAAATTTTATTTCTTTAACATTTTTTCTAATTCAGTATTGCCAGCCTTTATTATTGCCAGTAGTGCGAATTATTATTAATGATAATTATACTGGTGGCATTTTTACTCTATTTATGTGTATTTAGTGTAAATTGTATTCAGATTTTAATAGTAGAGGTGCAGCTTGATCTGCGTTAAGTGGTATTATCATGGAATTATCATTCAGCTTGAAATAGTGTCGACGCCTTGTTTTTATTAGGTCTTGTTTTATTTATTAAGCATTTTAAAGTCATTCACTTAATCCTTCAACGTATATTGATTGCAGACCTCCTGTATGGTAGGTTGTGGTAACACTAAGATAAAAGGATAAAGTCTTTGCCTTCAGGAATGATAGGGCTTTGTGGGTTGACAACAGGCATTAAAAATTACTCTTTAGTATGAAATGGTAATTGTCATTGTGGAGGTATATAAGTGCCCCTGGAACACGGATGAAGGAAGGGCCCACAGTTGTCCTGAAGCAGGGGGAAGGGAAGGCATTCTAGGCAGAAAGAAGAGCATATGCAAAGACACAGATGTGTGGTAGGTCACAGTGGGGTAACGGGAATGCAAGCAATTTCATATTAAACTGGGATGTATAGGGTGAAGGAAGTTATTCCCAGAGGGGATACTGGGCAAGTATTTGGAAGCAAGGTCCTGAAGAGTCAGGCAGGAGATGAGAATTTTTCTAAAGTACAGGTGTAATTGGGTATAGGGGAGATGAAGTTATGTAACAAAATGTTAAAATAGAAGTTTCGGTGGAGACCTTGAGATACCAAAGTGAGTTTTGAGACAGAATACCCACTAGAACTTGCAATAGTATAGAAATAAACCTAGATGTCAGACTCCTATGATTCTAAACCCCTCACTCATAAGAAGGAATATAGAAGTTAGGAAATGAGAGGATAGGTGAAGAGAAAGAGGGAGGATCCCTGTAGAAATTTGCTGGAGATCTATGAGTATCACAAGGGCCAGGCTCTGATCTCAAGCCTAGTGACAAGGGCTTCATCCCACCCCCTACTTCCCCTCGTCCATTCCCAAATCCAGCTTGATGCGTTTCCCATGCAGTTGAGGTGGACAAATAGATACAGTGAATGGGTGACTGCCTGAAAAAAATCTAAAAGGAGGTGCTGGGCTGGCTAGCTGTTGTGATGGTGGTTGTAAAGGAGAGAGTGTTGTAACTTAGGCATTGGCTTGCATGCCTAGAATTTGTGAAAGCAAAAGTTATACTAGTGTTTCCTGTGACAAAATGCGGGCAGCACGGTCAAGAGAACTATAAGGGAATTGTCTCTGATCTCATAGGACTGCTTAGAGGGGTATACAGGCCTCTGCGGAAAGAACGAGGATTCCTAAGGGCTATGGAACAAGTAAACCAGAAAAAAGCATCTCTCCTGCACCAAGAGTCTAAAGACTGCTTGACATGGAGCAGTAGGAGAATCTCTTTGGTGTCTGTGAGATGTGAAGATACCATCCTAAGTCTGTAGTAGAGGAGTGCAAATGCTACTCTCCCGGGAGCCTGCCTGGATTCCGAGATGGAGAGGGTAAGCCAAGCTTATTAGCATCAATTAGAGGTGGTAAGGTTAAGGAAACCCCTTAGAATTCTGCCAGCTACCATGGTAGCCCTTTGCTACAGAGATTCTGGATTTAACCTTTGCTAATTTCATCAGCATGGGAATAAGAAATGTTTAGATATTCTTCAGTTTAAGCTGCTGCAGGCATTGAATGATGCTGAACCATTTATTGTAGTAGAGATTGCCAAATGGTCAGTTCATTTCACACCTTGTCCTGTAGTTTCCACTTATAAATATTTTGTGCTTTTCTGAGGTTTGCAGAGGTTGCAAAATTCACTTTAGCTAAAGCTTTCCTTGGTGATGTAGTGTTGTCTTTATAAGTAATGGTGCATTGCTGAAATGTTGTGAAGCATAAAAGTAATTGCAATAATCAGGTGTGTCTGTTCTGTCCCTTTTCAAATTTTTTTTCTTTTGAGACATTAGTGGAATTTCACTTGACCCATGTAGAAAGGAGGAGCCTTATGTGCATTTATGTTGCCTGGTGGAGTATTCTTGGTGCCTGTTATAAAGCACTCAGTGAACATTTGATGAGTTCTTAGTTATTTTTTGAAGCCAGGGAGGGTTCAGGCAATGATCTGCAAAATTGCTAAAGAAAGTCCAGGAATCATTTTTAAAACAGTAGAAAAATGAAGGAATCATGCATGTATATATTAGGTTGCCTTAAATCAAACTCTAGCTGAAGCTGTGACACATGCTGTTCATGAAAGACTTAATACAGTTCTTCTAATCGGATGAATTGTCTTGTTGTGCAAAAACTGTTATTACACTGTGTGTGAAACCAACCGTGCTGCAGGGGGAAAAATTAAATCGCCTGACTGAGAGGTCACTTGTGAATAGTAACACAAGATCTATTACCGTTATTAGAGACTCTGGAGGACATTCACCCTTTTATGGTCTTTCAACTGCTGGAATGAAATATTTTAGTGGTAAATGACACCCTTCTGGGAAATCCTCCTGAAGATTCATTCTTTGCTGTTTGTACATAGAAAAAAAAAATGAGGGACACAGGGGAAAAAATCACATAATTCCTTTCAGATCAGTTAAAAAATTTACCTAATTTGATTTGGTATGATAACAGTTGCCTTTAAAATGTTCCTCATTACACCATTCTTAATCTGTGTCTATGAGGACCACACTTTGTCTTTCGTAGCAAGTCATGCACATTCTGTGATCATTTCCATAAGGAAATTTGTGATAGCAAGAAAGCTCAGACACCAGGGTGGATGTGGTTTATATTAAAATCTGGATTAAACACTTTGAGATACATGAAGTGAAAAGTCTATCAGCTTTTTTTGTTTATTTTCTTTTAAGGGTCTTTGAGTATGTATAAGGAGGATTATGTGAGTATATATTTTAGTTCTGCATGGCAACCATGCTGAATGGTAAATATTTTAAGAAATATTTTGGAAGTGAATGAATAGCTATTGATCTGAGGGGAAGCTTTATAACACAGTTATGCAGGTGGGAACCAGAGTTTTTATATTCATTATAAACTGTCAGTTTATTTGTTGTAGTTTATTCCCACTCTGGATTTTTTTTTTTTTTTTTTTTTTGCCTTTTTTGCTATTTTGCTTATATGGTTGAGAATAGTTTTTGTGGGAACAAGGAAGAAATAAAGTAGTTAGCAATATCATTACAAATAATTTGGGTAAATTTTTTTGTTAATTTTGATGTCATACTGACTTTTTCCTCTTCCTATTATTTGATTTCAGCATCTTTCCCCCCATTTTTCTAAAGCTTTCTTTGTTACCCCAAAGATATGGAACTGTTAGGGTGATGTGAATGGGCATATAAATTCTGTTGGATTTCTCAGTGCCTGCTTTTGTTACAGGTATTTTGATGGGTTCATTAAAACATATTTGTTGAAATGGGGTTGGGAAGAAGAAGGAATAGAGGAAAGGGAACACATTGTCTGTAGGAATAATACATAGATATTTAGGCTTCACCTGGAAATAAAAATAATTTTGTAAAATGGGAGATAGAAACCCTTTGTCAGGTTGCTAATGAGAGGCTTGACCTAGCTGCTGCTGCAGCAGCATCTTTGGGGATGATGAGAGATGCAAAATGCACTGTTGCTAGGCAACTCTCTTGGCTGCCTTTGGAGCAGGTTCATATGTGCTAAGAGCTAATGAATCCTCATGTCTGCTCTTTGAAACTGTTCAAAAGCCAATGAAGACATACCCAGACATTTAGCATTTACAAGTACCTGGACCATTCTTGCCATGTCATTTACTCATTAAAAATTAAGTTGACCATTTAGTGTGTATTGAGTATTGCTTTATTTTTCAAGATGGACCGAGGTTTGAGCCCTAATAAATATGTTTTCAAGAATGAGCCAATAAAGATAACTTAACTCTGGTTGGTGCTATTTAAATTATTCTATATGAATGCTTATTTTAAATCTGAATGCCTTTTTTTTTTTCTTTCTCCAAAAGTGGTAAGTTGAAGCCTGCCTCTTCAGGCCTCTTAGAAAATTTTAAATTATATCATCTGCATGCCTTGTTCAGCCCAAGGCCATTAATTCTGAAGATGCTAGGAATCTGGAACCCAGAATTAATTTTGTAGGTGGGCTAAAACTCTCCACTGTAGCTCCCCGCCCCCGAAATCCTAGGCGGTCATAAGACAAGCCACAGAACACGAATTAAAGCCTGATAAGGGGCATTCCCTGGATCAAATAATGAATCTAAGTACTTGTAAGATACCACCCAACCTCTAATAATACCTTTCTCTCAGGGGTGTTGTGAGGATTAAAAGATCCTATACATGAAAAAAAATATTACAGGGGTAATCACTTTGTGGTTCTCCCTGTGTACATGTTAATAAATTTGTATGCCTTTTCTCTTATTTAAAAAAAAATTGTAAAGTGCTACACATGCTAGCTTTTTACATTGAATTCCAACTAATTGTCTAGATTCAACAAGAATTTTGTGTCACTGGATTATTAGCTAATAGTTAGGTTTGTAAATATTTTGGTAGCATATGGAATAATTGTAGTGGGACTTACTTGTAACAGGATTTAGCCTATACATGTTTCTTTTTTGGTTGCATTAATCTGTGATTTCTTTTAGTGTCACAGTACCTAGTATGACACCATGCAATAGAAGGCATTCAATAAAGATTGTTTGAAGGAAGTTGTTTGAATCTCCTGTATAGACTATCTAAATTGAATTGTTTAATTTCTTGTGATATTTCAAAATATATTAGAGATTCTGTTATAATTCTACATGTCTGTTATCTCTTCTCTAAAATTAAAATCATAAAAGCATCTACCTCATTGAATGCATCATGTGGATTAAATGAGATAATCCAGGGTACGGTACCCAATTTATAATCAGTGCTTAATAAGTTATTAAAATTACAGTTAATTTTTATAATGCTTTTTATTTGTTTCACAATTTTTTCTTTAATTTCAGAATATTACAGAGGTACAAATGTTTGGGTTAGATGGATTGTTTTTATACTGCTTGAGTCAAAGTTATAAGTGTGTCCATCACCCAGGTAGCGTACATTGTACCCATTAGGTATGATTTCACCCATCCCCTCCTCCGCTCCCCACCTGCATGATTTCCATTGAGTTTTACTTCCATCTGTGCACATGAGTGCTGATTGGTTAGTTCTAATTTAATAGTATGTGTGGGTTTTTTTTTTTTCCCATTCTTGTGATACTTCACTTAAGAGGATGGTCTCCAGTTCCATCCAGATTGTTGCAAAAGGTATTAATTCATTTTTTATGGCTGAGTAGTATTCCATGGTATACATATACCACATTTTATTTTATTTTTTTTTATTTTATCTTGTTATGGGGGATACAGAATTGCAGGTTACATATGTTGCTCCTGTACCGCCTTTCCCCCCAAGTCAGAGCTCCAGGCGTGTCTGTTCCCCAGGTCGTGCGCATTGCACCCATCATGAGGTATATATCCCTCCCTTCCCCACCCCCCCTTCCCGAGTCAGCACCTTCAAGTGTTACCACTCCCCAAACGGCGCGCAATGCACTCATTGTGTAGGCATACCCCCATCCCCTCCCCCACCCCCCACCTCAGTCTGATATCCGATTGGTGTCGTTCCCAGATTTGTATTTAGGTGATGATCAGGGAAACCAATTTTCTGGTGAGTACATGTGATGCTTGTTTTTCCATTCTTGGGATACTTCACTTAATATAATGGGTTCCAGCTCTCTCCAGGAGAACCATAGAGATGTCGTATCTTCATCATTCCTTATAGCTGAGTAATATTCCATGGTATACATATACCACAGCTTACTAATCCAATCATGTATTGATGGGCATTTGGGTTGTTTCCACATCTTTGCTATTGTGAATTGTGCTGCTATAAACATCGGGTACATGTGTCTTTGTTAAAGAATGACCTTTTTTCCTTTGGCATATACCACATTTTATTAATCTACTCATGAATTGATGGTCACTTGGGTTGATTTCACCTCTTTGTGATTGTGAATTGTGCTGCAATAAACATTCTAGTGCAAGTGTCTTTTTCATAAAAATGACTTTTTTCCTTTGGGTAAATACCCAATAGTGGGACTGCTGGATGAAATGGTAGGTCTACTTTTTGTTCTTTGAGGAATCTCCATACCATTTTCCCAATAGTAGGATTGCTGGATCAAACAGTAAATCTACATTTATTTATCTGAGGAATCTCCATACTGTTTTTCATAGAGGTTGCGCTAGTTTGCAGTCCCACCAACAGTGTATAAGTATTCCTTTCTCTCCACATCCACACCAGCATCTATTGTTTTGAGATTTTTTTGATGAAAGGCATTCTCAACCAGGGTTAGGTGATATCTATCTCATTGTGGTTTCGGTTTGCCTTTCTATGATGATTAGTGATGTTGAGTATTTTTTCATATGTTTATTGGCCATCAGTCTATCTTCTTTTGAAAAGCTTCTGTTCATATCTTTTGCCCACTTTTTAATAGGGTTGTTTGATTTTTTTTCTTGCTGATTTGCTTCAGTTCTTTGTAGATTCTGGTTATTAGCCCTTTACTGGATGTATAGCATGCAAATATTTTCTCCCATTCTGTAGGTTGTCTAGTTGCTCTGTTGATTGTTTTCTTGGCTGTGCAGAAGCTTTTTAATGTAATCAAGTCCCATTTATTTATTTTTGTTGTTGCTGTGATTGCTCTTGGGTGTCTTCTTCATACATTCTTTGTCTAGGCCGATATCTAGAAGAGTTTTTCCAACATTTTCTTCTAGAATTCTATAGTTTCATGTCTTAGATTTAATTCTGTTATCCATCTTGAATTAATTTTTATGAGTGGTGAAAGATATGGATCCTCTTTCAATCTTCTACATGTGGCTATCCAATTTTCCCAGGACCATTTATTGAACAGGGCTTCTTTTCCCCAGTGTTTATTGTTGTCTGTTTTGTCAAAGATTAGTTGACTGTATGTGAATGGTTTCATATCTGGGTTCTCTGTTTTATGTTTTGTTTGGAACCAGAAAAGACCCCAAATAGCCAAAGCAACCTTAAGCAAAAGGAACAAATCTGGAGACATCACTTTAAGCTATATTACAAGGCTATAGTAACCAAAACAGCATGGTACTGGCACAGAAGTAGAGACACAGACCAATATTTCACAATTATTTATCTGCTACCTTATGTTTCAGGAGCAATGCTATGTTATTTAGCTAGACAGATGTGTTCCATGCCCATGTGGAGCTATCATCATACTTTTTTCCCCAAGTGCATGAAAAGACAGATGTTAACTGTTATCTGTGTGTGTGTGTGCCTGTTTTAAACAACATTTAGATGCAAAAAGAGGATAGAGAATAGTGCCGTTCAATAGAAGTAAATGTGAGCTATGTATGTAGGTTTATATATTTTGGTAGCCACATTTAAAAAATAATATTAAATAAAAACAAATGGATGAAATTAATTTTAATATTATGTTTTATTTAACCCAGTATATCTAAAATGTTATTTCAATATTGAATCAACTTAAATTTATTACTGCAACATTTTGTTTTTTATACTAAACCTTCCAAATCTGGTATGTATTTTACCCTTATAGCACATCTCAGTTCAGACTAAGCACATTTCAAATGCTCAGGAGCCACATGTGGCTAGTGGCAACTGTGTGGAATATCACCGAGGCACTGAATATTCCCAGTGCTCACTTCCTCAATATAAGTGTAAATATATATTTAGAAATACTCTTGTTATTGGTTATACTTGGCTGGAAATGGCTTCATGGTCTCTGCAGTGGAATAAAAACCTAAAATGGTGAATAACAATAATTCTTCAAGTGGAGTTTTCAAGGGGGTAGTAAGAGGGTGATGGAATGTCTGGCAGGTTTTTCTTTGTGGCAGAAGTAGCCAGTCTCAATACACATACTTTGTTAACCTTTTCTTCTTTTTCCAGTTATTCTTCAGTTCATCTCCTGTTTACTGAGTACTTGTTATATTTGTGGGGTCCTAGGCCAGTGCAAGAGGAGTAGGAGCAGGGTTCCCATCTGTAAGGCATTCACAGGCTAGTTCACAGGCCAGTGTGTGAGAAGTAATAGCTATGACCCAGAGAATGCTAGAATGAAGGTGTGCATGAAGTTAGAGTGACAAACGGTATTTAGAGTATTCTTTGCCTAGAACAGGGCAAACAATTACCCTGTCCTTAAACATTATTTTCCATGGTTGTAAATATTTCAGTGTATGAATGGTTGAACTGTCAGGTTAAGAAAAGGAGGAATGTATATTATGCAATGTCCACTGGACAGGAGGAAGGAAAAGATGTGTCTTGAAAAACAGGCTGATCCAGAAGCCTGGGGAGAAGCATGATTAGACTTTGTTCCCTGGCATCAATTGTCATCTTTGGGCAGGAAATCTGCCCTCAGTCTCATTCCTCCATTGAGTCTTTGCTGGGCTCTGTGGCTGACTTACCTACTTCCTACTCTTCGGCCTACTAGTACTATGTCTTCTGGTCATTTACCATCCAGTCTGCACGACTGCTTGCCAGGGAAAATACTCAATTCTCAACAAGCTGTGGAAAATGCCTCTTGTGATTCCATCGCCGCTTGCTCTCCAGGCTTCTTTGCTGCTGGCATAAACAAGCTACTGTTAAAATGGCAAAGCTGTGTCACTAGTTTAGACACATACTTTGATTAATTGTGCTGCTTTTTGTTGAAATATAATAAACTTCTGATTCAAAATTGTACATTTCATATCTGTTGACCATAATACTTTGTGCTTCTGAGAGTTTGACTACTTCAGATACTTCATACAAATGGAATTATGCAGTATTTGTCCTTCTGTGAGTGGGTTATTTCACTTAGCAAGGTTCATCTAAGTTGTAGCATATGACAGGATTCCCTTCTTTTTAAAAGCTGAATAATATACCATGGTCTGCCTCTATTATACTGTGTTTATTCATTCATCAATGGACATTTAGGTTGTTTCCATTTCTTGACTAATGTGAATAATGCTGCAATAAATGTGGCAGTGCAAGTGTCTCCTGAAGGTCCTGATTTCAGTTATTTTAGATAAATACTCACAACTGGGATTGCTGGACCATATAGTAGTTTTATTTTTACTTTTTCAAGGAACCTCCATATTGTTTTCCATAATGGCCATGCTATTTTACAAGTGCACAAGGGTTCCAATCTTTCTATAATATATCGACACTTCTTATTTTCTGTTTTTTTGGTAATGGCTTCCTACCAGGTGTGAGGTTATATCTCATTATGATTTTGATTTGTGTTTCTCTGATGATTAGTGATGATGAAAAGATTAGCATCTTATCATATACCTATTGGCCATTTGTGTGTCTTTTTTTGAGAAATGTCTATTCAAGTCCTTTGCCCCTGTTTAAATTGGGTTATTTGTTGTTGTTATTGAGATGTAGGAATTCCTTACAGATTTTGGGTATTAACCCATTATCAGATAAATAGTTTGCAAATGTTTTTTCCAATTCTGTAGGTTGCCTTTTCACTCTGTTGATTGTTTCCTTTGCTGCAGAGAAGCTTTTTAGTTTGATGTAATCTGCTTGTCAATTTTTGTCCTTGTCGCCTTTGCTTTTGGTGACATGTCCAAGAAACCATTGTCAAGACCAGTGTTATGCAGCTTTTCCCCTGTGTTTTTTTCTAGGAGTTTTATAATTTCAGGTCTTATGTTTAAGCCTTCAATCCATTTTGAGTTGATTTTTGTGTATTTTTTAAGATAAGGATCCAATTTCATTGTTTTGCATGTGGATGTCCAATTTTCCCAGCAGCATTTGTTGACGAGACTATCCTTTCCCTATTGTGTAGTGTTGGTGGTACCCTTGTCCAAGATTATTTGACCATAAATACAGGGGTTTATTCTTGGGCTATTTTGTTCCATTGGTCTACATTTCTGTCCTTATGCTGATACCATACTGTTTTTATTACTGTATTATTGTAATATGTTTTGAAGTCAGGAAGTGTGAGGCCTCCAGCCTTGTTCTTTTTTTATCAAGATTGTTTTGCCTATTCAGCATCCTTTGTGGTTCCATATGAATTTTAGATTTTTTTTTAAGTTTCTGGAACAAAATGCCATTGAGATTTTGATAGGGATTGCTTTGAATGTATAGATTGCTTTAGGTAGTATGGGCATTTTAACAATATTAAGTCTTCCAATCCATGAACAGGGGCTATCTTTCCATTTGTTTGTATCTTCCTTAATTTCTTTCCTTCTTTAATCTTCTACAAAAACTTTCAGAAAGTTTTGTAGTATTCACTGTACAAGTCTTTCACTTCGTTAATTAAGTTTATTCCCAATTATTTTATTGTTTTTGATGCTATTATAAATGGGATTGTTTTAAAAATTTTTTTGATTATTTGTTTTTAATGTATAAAAACACAACTTATTTTTGTCTGTTGCTTCTGTATCCTACAGCTTTGCTGACTTTATCAGTTATGACAACTTTTTATTGGAATCTTTAGGGTTTTCTACAAAGATCATGTCATCTGCAAACACATAATTTTACTTCTTTCTTTCTGATTTGGATGCATTTCATTTCTTGCTTAATTTCTCTGACTAGGACTTCCAGTATTATATTGAGTAGACGTGATGAGAGTGAATATCCTTGCCTTGTTCCTGACCTTAGAGGAAAAGCTTTTGATATTTCATCATTGAGTATGTTAGCTGTAGGGTTTTTATATATGGCCTTTATGTTGAGTTAATTTCCTTCTATTTCTGGTTTGTTCAGTGTTTCTTATTATGAAAGGGCATTCAATTTGGTGAAATGCCTTTTCTGCATTTGTTGAGATAGTCATTAGATTTTTATCCTTTGTGTTGTTAAGGTAGTCTATCACATTGTTTGATTTTCGTATGCTGAACCATCCTTGCATCCCATGGATGAATCTCACTTGGTCACATGTATGATCCTTTTAATGTGCTGTTGAATTCAGTTTGCTAGTATTTTGTTGAGGATTTCTGTGTCTGTATTCATGAGGAATATTGGCCTGTAGCTTTCTTTCTTCTAATGTCTTTGTCTGGCTTTGATATCAGGGTAATGTTGGCCTCATAAAATGAGTTTGGAAGTAAGTATTCCCTTTTCTTCAGTTTTTTTTTTTTTTAAGAGTTTGAGAAGGATTGTTCCTGGGCTTTCCCTTGTTGGGAGGTTTTTGATTAATGATTCATTCTCTTTACTAGTTATAGGTTCATTCAGATTTTCTATTTCATCATAAATCAGTCTTCATAGGTTGTATCTTTCTTGGAATTTATTCATTTCTTCTAGATTATCCAGTTTGTTGATAAATATTCATGGTAGTCTCTTATAATCACTTTAATTTTCTATGACTTGTGATGTTTTCTCTTTCATTTCTGATTTTGTCTTCTGTTTTTTTGCTTAGTCTAGCTGGCCGTTTGTCAATTTTGTTGATCTTTTCAAAAAACTCAGTTTGTTTCCTTCTGCTAACTTTGTTCTTGTCCTACTTTCTTGAGGTGTAAAGTTAGGTTATTTGAGATTTTTATTTTTTTTGAAGTAGGCATTTACTACTATAAAAATCTCCCTTAGCACTGCTTTTGCTGCATTCCACAAGTTTTGATATGTTGTATTTTTGTTTGTCTCAATAAATTTTCTATTTTCCCTTTTGATTTCTTCATTTGACAATTGGTTGTTCAATTAATTTCATTTATAGATATTTGTGAATTTTGTAGTTTTCCTTTTGTTATTGATTTCTACCTTCATTCTATTGTGGTTGGAAAGAATACTTGATATGATTTCAGCCTTCTTAAATTTGTTAAGACTTACTTTGTGATCTAACATGAAATCTCTCTTGGAGAATGTTTCATGTGTGATTGAGAAGAACATTCTGCTGCTCTTGGGAGGAATGTTCTGTATGGACCATTTGGTCTATAGTGTTGTTCAAGTCCTTTGTTTTCTTATTAATCTTTTTTTCTGGATATTCTATTCATTATTAAAGGTGGGATATTGAAATCATCTACTATTTTTGTATTGCTGTCTATTTCCCCTTTTGGTTCTGTCAGTGTTTGCTTCATATATTTGTGTGCTGTGATGTTTGGTACATATATATGTTTATAATTGTTGTATCTTCCTGACAAATTGGCCCATTTATTGTTACATAATGTCCTTCTTTGTCTTTTGTGATGGTTTTTGACTTAACATCTATTTTGTCTGATACAAGTATGGGCACTCCTGCTCTCTTTTGGTTACCATTTATATCTAATATCCTTTCACTTTCAGCCTATGTGTGTCCTTAAATCTAAAGTGAGTCTTTTATAGACAGTATATAGGTTTGTTTGTTTTTTCTTTCTTTTTAAAAAAAACCCATTCAGCCACTCTGTGTCTTCTGGGAAGTTTAATCCATTTACATTTGAAGTAATTAGTGGTAAAGGAGGACTTACTGTTGCCATTTTGTTAATCGTTTTTTGTCCATCTTGCAGCTATTTTATCTCTTTTCTTCTTGTGCTGTCTTCCGTTATGTTTCATGGATTTTGTAGTGACATGCTTTGCTTCCTTATTCATTTTCTTTTGTATATTTTCTATGTGTATTTTCTTTATGGTTATCATGGGGCTTACATAAACATCCTGTAACAGTATTTTATGTTAACAACAACTTACATAAACTTCAGTCACACACATAAACTCTTTCACTTCTCCCTCCTCTTTATGTTATTGATATTACAAATTACATCTTTTTTATATTGTGCATCCATTTACATATTTTTATAGTTATGATTATTTATACTTTTTTCTTCTAACTCCTAAACCAGAATTAAAAGTGACTTATGCACCATTGTGACAGTATTACAGGACTCTGTATTTGTCTGTGTACTTAACCTTTACCAGCAAACTTGATAGTTTCACACGCATTTGTGTTGTTGTCTAGTGTCCTTTCATTTCAACTTGAGACTCTCTTTAGCATTTCTTATAAGGCAGCTTTAGTGGTGATGAACTCTCAACTTTTGTTTATCTGGGAATGTCTTTATTTCGCCTTCATTTTTGAAGGTTAGTTTTACCAGATGTATTCTTGTTTGGGAGTTGTTTTTTTTTCATTCAGCACTTTGAATATATTATCTCACTTCCTTCTGGCCTGCAAGATTTCTGCTGAGAAATTTGCTGATAGTCTTATGGGGGAGGGACCCCTAATAATCTCATGCTTCTAAATTAATTTGTTTATCAAGGACTTGAACTCTGAAAGATAGAAGAGAAAGCATTGAGTTTTATGAAGCCAAGTCTTGAGACAGTCAATTATAGGGTATTTACCAGTTTTTTGTTTTTAAATTTAAGGTAAAGTCCGAGCATTCATTCTCTTTTCTACCTCTGTAGGGTAGAAAGTTCAAGAGCAGGAGGATCAAGAGCTGATAATGACATCTCCAGGAAATATTTAATAAATACACATATGTGTTATTTCACTAGGAAAATATCAGCCTATATGGTATGAAAAAAAATATTTCCATATTCATATCTGTGTTTTCCGAGTGAAATAATCCTATTTTATTCTTTGCAGTTAATCGGGGACTTAATTTGGGCCATTATGCCTCAATGATTGTATTAAATCTGAGATTATTTACCATAAAACTTTCCCATTTTATTTCTGAACCGGCCAGAGAAAAACACACACCCTTATATGCTTTTTAAGGCTCGTAAAGGAACTGTACTCTCAGGAATAACACAGTACTTTATTTCTCTCCTGACAATAGAATTAAAATATTTGTTTAAAAAACCACATGACTAAATGCATTATTTTATAAAATGCCACTAAATGTACTGATTGCCCTTCTCAGAACTAAGAACCTGTCAGAACGTTGGTAGAAATCTTCCCAGAAGGGGATAATTCATTGAGACCAGTGCAAGCCAATCTAAGATAACGTTTTGTTTTTAATTAAAATGGGAAATAAGCCAATTCAAAAATTTGTCTCCCTTCATTTGCCCAAGGTGAGAGTGATAGAATTTCTGTTCCAATCAAGCCCTTGTACTTGTTAAAAACATCATAAATTCTGGCTGTGTGTTGTGAAGCTGTAGCCATTATATGTGTAGCTCTGCTGCCATGGTGGATCATGGTCAGGGTCATTAATGAATTAATGTTTAACTGTCACTTTTTTGGTGGTAGGGTTAAGAGGATTTTTTTTTTTAAATTGAATTAAAGTAGATGTCTTCTAGGCCTAGAAGGATCAGGCTTCCTAAGAATTGAACACATAGAGGAAATTAACAAATACAGTTGGACCTCTGTATCAGTGGGTAACACATCCACAGAGTCAACCAATCTCAGATTAAAAATATTTGAGAAAAAAAACAGTAAAAATAACAACACAAAAATAAAAAGTAATACAAATAAGAACTACAGTATAATTTACATAGGGTTTACATTAGGTATAATAATTTAGACATGATTTAAAGTATGTAGGAAGATATGTGTAGGAAATATGCAAACACTATGCCATTTTATATAAGGGAGTTGAGCATCTGAAGATTTTGGTATCCACTTATTTGGGTGTTGGTGTGTGTCCTGGAACCAATCCCCTGCAGATACCAAGGGACGACTGTATTGGACAATAAATGTTTGAAACACAGCATATGGAAAATAACTTTTTTTGGCAGTGCATTTTGTGCTATCAAATTAAGTGCCTTGTTCATATTAGGTATTTATTAAATGATTTTAAATTGAATTTTTAAAATAATTTTATTAAGATATAATTCACATACAGTTCACCCATTCAATGTGTACAATTCAATGACTTTTAGATATTTATAGAGTTTTTTAAATCAGTTCCATATATAGTGTCCCTATTCCCTCTCTCTCACTCCACTACCTAGGTGTATTGATTACATTTTTAATTTTTAGTTCTTCCAGTGATTAATCCTATAAAGTTATATACTTTGACTTCTTTCTTGCTCTTTCAACTTCAGCTAGTTTTTTTCTTTTTTTTATTTCAGCATATTATGGGGGTACAAAAGTTTAGGTTACGTATATTGCCCTTGCCCCCCCACCCCCCGCCCAGAGTCAGAGCTTCAAGCGTGTCCATCCCCTAGACGGTGCATATCGCACTCATTATGTATGTATACACCCATCCCCTACCCCCCTCCCATCTCCCCGACACCTGATTAATGTTATTCCTATGTGCTCTTAGGTGTTGATCAGTGAAACCAATTTGGTGGTGAGTACATGTGGTGCTTATTTTTCCATTCTTGGGATACTTCACTTAGTAGAATGGGTTCCAGCTCTATTCAGGAAAATACAAGAGGTGCTATATCCCCATTGTTTCTTATAGCTAAGTAGTACTCCATGGCATACATATACCACATTTTATTAATCCAGTCGTGTATTGATGGGCACTTGGGTTGTTTCCACATCTTTGCAATTGTGAATAGTGCTGCTATAAACATTTGAATGCAGAGGTCTTTTTTATAGAATGTCTTTTGTTCTTTTGGGTAGATGCCCAGTAATGGGATTGCTGGATCAAATGGTAGGTTTACTTGTATCTCTTTAAGGTATCTCCATATTGCTTTCCACAGAGTTTGCACTAGTTTAGCTAGTTTTTTTCTTAACACACACGACTACAATAATCCTCTCTCTTTACCTCCTTACATATCAGCTTTATCATCAGTTGCATATAGTCAAGATATACAACATGTACATTTCATTCTGAAAGTATTATTAAAATTTCAATGCTTCCTTTGTAAAGTTAGAAATCAAGAAACAGCATTTACAATCTGCATAACTATGTAGTTATGTTACACCCTAGCCAGGGTAACAGAGTGAGACCCTGTCGCAAAAACAAGCAAACAGAAAACAATGAGAGCATTCATTTACAAGATTTTGTGTAGATACATGTTTTCTTTTCCTTTCCGTAGATACCTAGAAATAACATTGCTAGATCATATGCTAATTCTGTGTTTAACCACTTAAGAAACTGCCAGATTGTTTTCCAAAGGGGCTGTACTACTTTACATTCCCATCAGCAGTAAATGAGGGTTCAAATTTCTTCACATCCTCAGCAACACTTGTTATTGTCTGTCTTTTTGATCGTAGCTTTCTCATTGTGTATGAAGTGGTATCTCATGTGGTTTTCATTTGTATTACGTCATGGCTAAGGATGTAGAGCATATTTTCCTGTCGGTATTGGCCATCTGTTTATCTTCTTCGGAGAAATGTGTGTTCGGATCCTTTGCCCTTTTAAAATTAGGTTGTCTTTTGATTATTGAGCCAAGAGTTTTTTTTTTTTTTTTTTTAAATATGTGTTCTAGATACAAGTCTCTTATTAGATACATGGTTTGAAAATATTTTTTCCCAATCCATAGTTGTCTCTTTACTTTCCTTATTGTGTCTTTTGAAGGACAAACATTTTTACTTTGATGAAATCTGTATTTGATACTTCTGCTTTTGGTGTCATATCTAAGATAACTTTGCCTAACCCATCACAGAAATTTACTTCTATATTTTCTTCCAGAATTTTATATTTTTAGGTCTTATATTTAGTTCTAAAATCGATTTTGAATCAACTTTTTTACAAGGATGTGAGAAGGGAGTCCAACTTCATTCTTTTGCGTGTGAATATCTAGTTGTTGAAATCCAGTACTATTTCAAGAGCTTCTTCTTTTCTCCACTGGGTTTTTTTTTTTTTTTTTTTTTTTTTGCATATTCTTTGACAATCAATTGATTATAAATGTAAGCATTCGTTTCTGGACTCTGAAATCTATTCCATTGATATATGTTTCCGGCCTTATGCCAATACAACAATGTTTTGATTATGATAGCTTTGTAGTAAATTTGGATTGGGGAGTTTGAGTCATCAAACTTTATTTTTCCTTTTTCAGATTATTTTGGCATCTAGGGTTGCATGCTTTTACATATAAGTTTTAAGATAAGCCTCATCAATTTTTGCAAAGAAGTCTGCCGGGATTTTGATAGGGAATGTGTTCAATTTTAGATCAATTTGGGAAATACTGCCATCTTAACAATATTAAGTCTTCTCTTCTATGAATGAACTGCTTTTTTTCATTTTATTGTGTTATGCATAGAAATTGAAATGGGGACCTGGAGGGAAATTTTTGTCCATTGACTGTTTTTATAGCACATGAATTTAAATTATTTCATATTGGAGTAATCTAATTGCATATTTCACTATGAGAAATATTTTATTGTTCATGTATCTTTAGGGTTGGTGGTTCACTAGAGTTGTGAACTTCTTTGAGGCAGGATATATTTTAACTACTTGTGTTGCTTAGAGTTAATGTCAAAGTTGTTTAAGGAAAATACTTTTTGATTGGGTTTGGCAGCTAATTATAAAAGATGTGGAATCTTAGTAGTATGAAATTACCTTTAGCAAGAAATATTAATTGCTATCTGACACTTTTTTCTAGGTCTTCTAATTCATTCATATCTATATTTATTTGAATAAGAAAAGAGATAAATATTACTTTATTGATTACTTTTGGAACAAGACATAATTAATATATTTTTTAAATTCCTTATAGGTGCCAAATCTCATTCCAGTTTTGATGTTCAAATTGGGAAGACCACTGGAACCTATATTATACAATGACATATTGTATACTTTACCTATGCTTGGTGTTCACAAGGTTAGTATATTAAGCAGTTTACTTGGGAGGAAAAAAAGAGAGACATTGAATTCTTTTTGGTAGTTTGAATTTTGAGCCCTAAGTTTTGCCATGATCACTACTTCCCTTGTTGGGCTATGTTTTATAGGAGGTAATATTTAAAGGCAAAACCATTTATTATAATATTTAAGAATTAATTATTTTGAATTACTTAATATTCAAGTTTGCACATTGGCCATTCCTTAAGATGAGGTCTTTATCTTGCCAGGATTGCTAGGTAACCCCTGCCAAAGCTATCTCCTATTCCCTGTGAAGATGGGTAATGTTACAGTAAGCTTCCATTTCAGTCTTTATTTTATAATAAGGGGTTTAAAAATGCTTTGGTAACCTTGAGGTTATATACATTTTTGAAACCAAAGTTTCTTTAATATTTTCTAGGTGTGCGTAGGACAGATTCTACGGGTAATCCAATTGCTTGGAACCACCCCACAGCTAAGAGCTGTCACTTTGCGCTTGTTGACATCTTTGTGGGAAAAGCAGGTAATACACTTGTAAGAGTATTAAACATGTTCCTTTCCCTGAAGAAAAATAATTATGTCATTATGCGTGACAGTACTTTGATTTAATGGTATTAGTGAGTGGCATCAATGATTATGTTGAGAAATTTTGATTTATTGAGTTGCATTTGATCTGTAATGCAGTCAGTTGTGATTGACTCTCTGAGAATAGAAAATCTTATTTTGTTATATCTGAAATTTATCTTTCCGTTTGCTTGAGAAAGTAATAGAAATATGGTTATAAGTGATTAGCGCCATTGTAATTAAGGTGAGATTTAGTCACTTCTTGTTTTATGAAATTGAATGTACATGGGTTTGTAAGAAAATCCTCAGTAATCACAACAGCATTCTTCTCTGCTGATTAGAAGAAATATATTATAATTTGCAATGCAAATGGAGGATTTGGAGGTGAAAATGCTGCATAAAAGGAGATAATGGTTATTCAACTCAAGTTGGGAAATTACCTTTTTTTGTAAAATTGCCTTTTTAGGATCGTGTCTATCCTGAACTGCAGCGTTTCATGGCCATGTCTGATGTGCCTTCTCTCTCTGTGGGCAAGGAGGTCCAATGGGAGAAACTGATTGCTAAAGCAGCATCCATCAGAGATATATGTAAGCAAAGGTAAGATGTACTTGCAGAAATGTGTATTATGCTATATTATTTTGTAGTTAATTTTTTAATTGCAAGCAAGAAGCAAAGAAAGATTGGGAGAGGATACTTGAATAAGACTAAATTATTTTTCAACTCAAGTTTTCCGATTATAACATTTAAAAATTTTTGACAATAACTTTAAGATGCCAGTATGTCTTTTCATTTCAGATTTGGTCTTATATCTAGGTTTGTATGATATTTATATCCTTTTCTGGATAATAATTTAATATTGCATTACATTACATGATGTTATGTTTTCTATTTTTCTGTATATTAATCCCTAAAAACTAAGCAGTGTACTGTAGTCATAAATTGTTCTTTCTTATATTCTTTCTATGTTATGTCTGATTCTTATAAGTAGTTTTAGTAGAGAAGGCCTTATTTGTGATTCTTGGTAGTAGTGATTCCAGATGATTTCAGATGATTCATGGTAGTGGTGATACTAACCAAGGTGGTTACAACTGTCACAATAATGATGATGATAAAAATAATAAAAATACAAATTATAAAGCAATGATCTCCTATCCTCTGCCAGGCACTGTACCAGATACATTCACTCATCCTCCTCCGCCCTCCTTTTCTCTCTAATCCGCGTATATTGTGCTGTCCCCAGAATACCTTTAACTTCATAGTTATGCAGATCTAGTCCCTGAATCATCTGGAATCATTAGGAATTATATCAAGTAAGGAAATGATAATAAGTTTTCATGTATGCTCTAAGCTTTTAGGAGAACATGAAGATATTAGAGAGTTGACTCCAAATTATGGATTAATAAATGGGCTAGAGGTGACAAGACTGAAATAACACAAGCAAAGCTCTACCTCCTCAGAAATTTTTTTCTTGAATGGGGTAAGGTAAAAATGTTCACAGAGGAAATAGATTAGATGCATTTGAAATAGTTGTAATCCTGCAGTTTCATGTGTTGATCAGGCCGCTGCACTGTAGAGTTCCTGAGAGCGTTGTTCTCGCTTCTGCCAGTGGCAACAGTGTGAATGGTACTTACTAAGTCGTGCAGTGGGTTGGCCCAGATGCTGATAACATGGATAATTCCTGTTTCAAGTAAAATCTTGGATCAAAATGTACAGGAAACTAAGCCTCAGCAGTTCTGCCTCTTTTTCTAAGCTTCTGCCTTTCAACAACACAAAAATGACCTCAGTCTATAAATTACACAGACACACACACACACACACACACACACACACGGTTACATGTGTATATATGTAACCCAAGACCTGAGAGTTAGATTTTATCAAAGTATTGGTATGGAAAATCTCAGAGACGAAAGGTTATTAGCTGACATTCTGATTTGATGTACTTAAAGCTGAGGCTCAGAAGAGGCTGAATACCAGACCAGATCAGAGTATATTGGTAAGTTATTCGGTGCTCCTTTCAGTTACTACCTCAAGATCTGTCAAATGTTTCCAGTTTTGAAAAATTATTTCCCTTTGTGCAGTTTCATCAGTTGACATTTTGTTCGAGAAAAGTATTATATCATTGAGGAGTAACAAGAAATTTAGGGACTAGATCTGCATAACTATGAAGTTAAAGGTATTCTGGGGACAGCACAATATACGCGGATTAGAGAGAAAAGGAGGGGGGAGGAGGATGAATGAATGTATCTGGTACAGTGCCTGGCAGAGGATAGGAGATCATTGCTTTATAATTTGTATTTTTATTATTTTTATCATCATCATTATTGTGACAGTTGTAACCACCTTGGTTAGTATCACCACTACCATGAATCATCTGATCTCAAATCCCTGCTTTCATAGTCAGTATAGATACCAGAGCAACTACCAGGCAGGAGTAGCTCTATCTTTACTGATAATAAGGTATGTCAGTTCTTTTCACCATTATTATAGACTTGAGTTTTTCTCAATTCAGACCATAGGATTTGTGATTGAAGGTGAATGAAATATGTTAAAAAGTGCCTTCTCTTTTGGATAATACTTCTACATAAAAATGAACATCAAGTTATAGCAGAAATGATGACGATGCAAATTTTGGAAGAAAAACATATGGCATTAGTATTTGAGGGTCAACATTTAGTGGGCAAAAAGGTGAAGAAAAACATTGATACTCTTTGTTCAAGCAAAAGACCTAGGAGTGGTAATTGCTCCTTGGCTTTAATTTTGTTTTTAAACTATTATTTCTTATAGGCCATATCAGCATGGTGCAGATATGTTGGCAGCTATTTCCCAGGTGTTGAATGAATGCACCAAGCCAGATCAAGCTACTCCCGCAGCTTTGGTATTACAAGGTCTTCATGCACTCTGCCAAGCTGAGGTAGGCATTTTTTAATTGTTTTGGATAATTTTGAAGAAAATATTTTACAAGGCAGAGTGTCTACAACGAGGTGAGATTAGATTCAAGTAACTGAAAGTCTGAATAATCATTTCCAGAGAGTTTTGTTTGGAAGAGTAAAGCAAGACCTACTTTACAGATTCTTTCTAGAAGGTCTTGAACCATCTAGTCATGTAGACATGCTCTAGAGGTTAAAGAAAACCAGATTTTAGGTTTTTCCTTGTTCTCATTTATTTTTGTTATGATAAAAGGGAATGTTATGCTTATAGGAGAACTCCTGAATATATTTACTTCTTAATTTTGTGATTAGAGAGTCTTAGAATCAGGTGAAGTGAAGAAATTGGCATAGCCCAGTGGCAGTTACATAGCCAGCAAAAAATTACTGTTGGCTTAAAGATTGATAAAGGATCTTCTTCCTAGTGATTAGATTGAGTAGGATGGGTCAACGTGAGAACTGAACATGTAAATTATTTTCTGAACTTTTGACTATTCCCAGAATTATAACACAGCAGAAAGAATCTTTACTGTTTTAGAGAAATGTGGTAATTACACCAAAAGTTATTCATTGATCTAAGCAAAGTTTTTAACCCAGTGAACATACGTATACAATTGTAGTTTTTTGGTGAATAATATTACATAGAATTCTTTTAAGGTTATGGCTAAATATGGTTGATGATGATAATCAATATAAATGATATAATAATACAAGTAATGACCATATTGAGTGTATATATGCTCATGTCCCTGATTTCAACACTTTCATGTACGTTCCTCAGTAACTGCAATACAGGGATGAACACCGTTTTACAGATGACAAAAATAGACCTCAGAGAGAGGGAAGATATTTACTCAGGATCTGGATATGAGAAACGTATGGTCTTTGGGTGAACACTTATTTCAGCAGTCAGTGAACATCATCACTGTTCAGAAACAGATGTGTGCTAAAGACAGTGCTATCCAAATACGTGCCCAATAGTTAGAAAGGTTATTAGAATTTAATGGCAGAGGACTGTTACAGCAGGGAAATACCACACATAACCAAAGACATAAAAAAAAATGTTTTTTATTGCTTCTGTCAGTCAGCGGAGACTGGGAAGTGTCACTTCAAGGATTATATTTCTTTCAAAATGAATAATTCTAAACCTTGTTTTTAATAGAAGCTTTGAGAAATGAAAGAAGTCTATACTTTTTCTACAAAAGGTGACCACTGTTAGCATTTTGCAGTATTTCCTTTTCATTATTTTTCCCAGACATCAACTCATTTCTGAAATTAACTTTTTTCCTTTAATAATAGTAATTTAGTCTTACTATTTCTATAATCCATTGTTTTTTTCACCCATCCTCTGCTGTTACTGTAAGGCTCTCTAGTCAGTCAATCAATGCTTATTAACTCCTAAGAAATGCCCTGAGTTTGGCACTGACTTTTCTCATTCCGTTTTGCTAAGACATCATCATTAACTGTGATTGGTACTGAAAATAGGAAAAATGCTGCCTGATGTGGTAGAAAACATCTTTGTTTTTAGGCACTTGTGGAACTGTACTTGATAGCAGTTATTAGCTGTGTGTCCTTTGACTAAGCTTTCTGATCCTCTGGTTATTCAAATGAGGATAAAATGAAATTACACACAAAAAAGACCTAGCATAGTATCTGCCCACGTAGATGCTCTCTAAATATCGAACTTTCTTTTGACAGATTGGTACCAAATTGGATATATTCAGTGCCTGAAGGAGTTTCTAAATAATTCTTTGATCTTTCCCCTGAAACGCTCATAATATATGAGAGTGACTTGATTTCTTCTCCAAATAATATCCCATTCCTTCACTACTGAAGGTACTGCTTCTTCTTTGTATGCTTAAAGGAGACGATTTGGGATTCTTGAATACTTAGCCCCAAATCCATTCCCCCAATCCAAACCACTGCCCACAAAGATAAACTTGAGCCTACTACTATACTGTACTTCCTTGTTTCTCACATTCTTTTGTCCTCTAGAGGAATTGAGTCATCTGTGCAGGTATTTAATAAAGCCTATTTCTTATTTGGATACCACAATACTACTTTCTTTGCTTGATTAAAGGCATTTCTCTTTTCCATTGTGTTTTTCCTCCTGCCCCCTTCTCTTTTAACATTATGAAATCCAAATCCTTGTAATAGTTTTATCAAAACTCACTTTTAAGAAACTTCAACTGATATGTTACAAATGAAATAAGAATTCAATAAATTGTCTTTCCAACAATGGCAGCCAGCCACCTTAAATCCTTTCTATAACCAGTTGGGCATTAATAAATAATAACGCAGTATCACTAATCAGTTAACTTCATTTTGTTAGAAAGGTTGCTTATGTTCTTATTGCTTATTTTCCATTTGTCTTTTTGTCTAGGAGGTAAATTACTGGTGTCTACTAGAGGTGAATAAGTGTTATCTATCATATTTTCTTTATAGATATTGTAAATATCCTGAGTTTTGGAATTTGTTGAAACTGTGTTACTGTTAATTTTGGTAATAAAAATATTCTTTTTTAATGTTTGGTAATGAATAACTTTATGTTCATCTAAAAGGGGAGAAATGATCTATTTCCTTTTGAGCCTTGATGGTAGTAATACATCCTTCTGTTTTGTTTAAGGCTTTCCAAGCTTTGTTTACATGTGTTCATTATTTGTGAAGCTGATGCTATTATGACCTGTGATGTGTGTGTTAAAATTGTAAAATATACTCAAATCAGCAGCTCTTGTCAGGCCACATTTACTATAATAATTTTGGGCTAATCTTTTTTTTTTTTTTTCTTGGTTTTTTTTTTTTTTGGTGGGGCAGTGTGCTATCCTCAGAAGTCAGCTTGTGTTCTGTGAGCCATTTATTCTGTCTTCTAATTGACATCATGTGTGAAGCATGATGTAGCCAAGGTTTCAAGAAGGAAAATATTCAGCATAGTTACAAATCCATTTCCAAATCCAAATCCAGTGGCATTTGATGTAGTGATTTGTCTATTCATTAGTCTTTAAATCATTGACTAACAAATATCAGGAGTAGAGAAAGACAGCCTAAATAAATGAAATAAAACAAATTAATAAGGGTAAAAGAATTAATCGAGTAACCCTATCTTTATGACAATACCTCAGTTGGAAAACCATCCAAAATTGGATTTTGCAGGGCTTTCTCAACTTTGCCTTTGTTTAATAAGTAGTGCTTTTTTCCCTTAAGGTGGACAGTGAACTCTTTGGTTTTCAAAGTCATAATCATGAAATACATTTGTCCTTGCTTGGGTCAGATTAAGCTACAATTATCGTTGCTTAATCATTTATCCTGGCTACCAATGAAAGATGAAAAGGATGATGCCAACTCTGTCAAGGTAAAGATTGTGTTTCCCATATGGATTTAGTTGGTGCTGCTTTACTAAACAAAAAACAGAGAAGGTTCTAGGAATCATGGCTGACCTTAAAGATGAGAATATAGTTTGACAGTTTGGAATTGGAAAAGAAAAATTTATCCTTTCCTTAACGCTATTGATACATTGATTTGGGACTTCACAAATTTTTTTTAGGGCTGAAACTACTTTTAAAAAATTACAGCCAATATTTCTTGGATACCTAGTGCGAATATGGACATTTTGTGATATAGGGGTTGTAAAACTTCATTTTATAATGAAGACTTCATTTTTTAGTGAAGAAACAAAGTGCTCTGGTTTCAAAAGGTCACATGGCTTGCAAAAGTGGACCTAAGACTCTCCAAGATTAATGTTCTTTTGTTGCTTCCAGGCTTCCTTCGTTTGAAAAATGTGGATGTTGAAAGAAGTAGTTTTATTTATCTTTAGCCTAAGAGTTTGTCATTTTCAAAGGAAAATAATTAATATTCCTGCATTTTCTTTTCCTTATCTTTTCTATCCAGCATTTTCATCTCATCACTTTTTGCCCCACCCCACTCCCATTTGCTTTGATTTTCTTACTTCTTTTTGACTTAATATAGAGGAATGGCTCTGAGAAGCAATATTCTCTGTCTTTTTTTAAATGCAATTTTATTGAGATATAATTCACATACATTGCAATTCATCCACTTAATGTGTATGGTCCAGTGTTTTTAAGTATATTCATAGAGTTGTGCAGCCATCGCCACAATCAATTTTAGAACATTTTCATTATCTCACTCCCAAACTCTATACCCTTTAGCTGTCACCCCCCAGTCTCCCATATTCCACATTCCCCCTGGCCCTAGGCAACCACTTAATCTACTTTCTGTCTCTATGGATTTAGCTATTCTAGACATTTCATATAAACAGAATCCTATGATATGGTATCTTTTGTGACTAGCTTGTCTTTCACTTAACATGTTTTCAGCATTCATCCGTGTCATAGCATGCGTCAGTACTTCACTTCTTTTTATGGCTGAGTAATATTCTGTATGGCTATACCACATTTTATTCACTCATCAACTGGTAGACATTTGCTGTTGATGGATAAATGCATAAAGAAAGTGTGTGTGTGTGTGTGTGTGTGTGTGTATTATTTAGGCTTAAAAGTGAATATTATTTACCCTTAAAAAAGGAGATCCTGCCATTTGGGACAAGGTGAATGACAATAGAGGACATTATGCTAAATGAAATAAACCAGACACAGAATGAAAAATATTGCATGATCTCATTTATATGTGGAATCTAAAAATAAAAACAGAGCTCAACTACATAGAAATAGAGAATAAAACATTGGTTACCATGGGCAGGGGAAGGGAAGAGGAAATGGGGAGACATAGGACAAAGGATATAAAATAGCATATATGTAGGATGAATAAGTTTATAGATCTAGTATAAAACATGAGGACCACAGTTAATAAAATTGTATTAAAGATTTTTGTTAAATTAGATTTTAGCTGTTCTTATCGCAAAAATGTACCTATGTGATATGATAAACATGTTAATTTTCTTCACTATAGTAACCATTTTAATGTCTATTTGTATCCCATACATCATGTTGTAAACGTCACATGTAAATAATAAATTTTATTTGAAATAATGAATGGACATTTGGATTGTTTCTATTTTGTCTATTATGAATAATGCTGCTGTGAACATTGCAGACAAGTTTTTGTGTGGACATAGATTTTCATTTTTGGAGGTATATTCCTAGGACTGGGATTGACAGGTCGTATGTTAACTCCATGTTAAACCGTTTGAGGAACCACCAGCCTCTTCTCTAAAGCGGCTGTGCCATTTTACATCGGCTCTGGCAGTGTACGAAGGTTCTAATTTCTCCACATCCTCACCAATACTTGTTATTAAATATTATATGTTTTTTATTTTTAAACTATAGCTATCCTAGTGAGTGTGAAGTGGTATCTCATGTGGTTTTTATTTGCATTTTCATGATGACTAATGATATTGAGCGTCTTTTTCTTGTTATTTTTGGCTACTTAGATTACCTTTTTGGAGAAACAGCTATTCAGAACCTTTGAATATTCTCTTCCTTATTGTTTTTAACTTCCCTGGTTAGCCAAGGTACCTTTCCTTCCTATAGTCATGATAAGTAAAATAATTCTGTCCTGATGCTTCTAAGTAAGGGATACTGGGAAAGCATGGTCTTGATTCGTGGGTCTTTCACTACAGAGGGTATATCAAACCATAGAAAGATAAGATGAACACACATATTATCTTTTCTTTGTTTTTATATGAAATTAGCTGAATGCTTTCAGCTGGAAAACTGTTAGAGATGTTTTAATAATATTTGTAATAGTAGTAAGTATCTATTGATTTACTGAATGATTTCTATATAGTTAACACTATATACTTAAACTATAATTATTATTATTTATTACCTCATTTAAATATTATAATAAAAAAGCCTTATGTGGTAGGTACTGTTTTCTTCTGAGAGGTTGACAGAAGTTGAATAATTGCCCAGGGTCATATAGCTAAAATGTAGTAGAGCCAGGATTGATTGATTGATTGATTGATATTTTGAGACAGAGTCTCGCTCTGTTGCCCGGGCTCGAGTGCCATGGCATCAGCCTAGCTCACAGCAGCCTAAAACTCCTGGGCTCAAGCAATCCTCCTGCCTCAGCCTCCCAGGTAGCTGGGACCACAGGCATGTGCCACTGTGCCTGGCTAATTTTTTTTTTCTATTTTAGTTGCCCAGCTAATTTCTCTCTATTTTTAGTAGAAACAGGATCTTGCTCTTGCTGAGGCTGGTCTTGGACTCCTGACCTCAAGTGATCCTCCTGCCTTGGCCTCCCTGAGTGCTAGGATTATAGGCATGAGCCACCATGCCCTCCCTAGAGCCAAGATTTAAACACAGATCTGTCTGAATTCAATGCCTATGTCTTAATCATTGTTTTGTTTTGTTTTTTTTAAACACAGCTTTATTGAGATATAGTTCACTTACTGTTGCTGTGTATTGTTGCTAGTTGTGTTTGTGTTTAGTTGACCATGTCATGTTGTTTTTATTTGAGAATAATAACATGATATTTGGATTTTTCCTACCTTTCTCCATTTCTTTTGTGATTAGTTAATGCATTACATTTTACATTATTTATGCTCTGCTTAAAGATCCTAATGAAAAAGATATTTTGAGCTAAAATATATTAATTTTTAGTTAATATTTAGTCTGATTATATGTTGCATATTATATTTTAAAGATGTGTTGAAGTGTTTTTATCTCACTTATAAGTATGTTAGGTTTTTATAGCATCACTTACTTTGTATAATAGAAAAGTAGTATCCTTCATCAGCCTCTTATAAAACCATTTTCATTTTTCCATATCCCTTCTCATTGTATTTTTTTACACATATATATTTTATGAAGTTTTCATCTTCTGTATTTATTTTACATTTTGCTAAAAAGATTTTTGATGTTTC